>NW_011495041.1:5000624-5018660 GCF_000754665.1 Bison bison bison
TTTTCTCTTTCAAGACTTCTGAAGTGAAATCATCACAACCCTCAAATTTCATCACATTTCTCTTCAAACTCCATCATAGATTTAGGGAATGAGATTGTGCTCTGATGTCCAGTAATGTCAATAAAGATTCTCTACACACCTATGCCACATTTCACATGAACGTGAATGGCCGCGGGTCCTTACCTGGTGTCATACTGGGTAGTATTGGTAGTAATACTGATAGAAATGCTGGTAGTATTTCTCATACTAAGAGAAATCTTAGCCACCCCATTACTCAAAATGGTTGTCATTGTTCATTCACTAAGTCAGGTTGGATTCTTTGCAACTCTATGAACTGTAGTACTTCAGGCTTCTTTGTCCTTTGCTGTCTGGTAGAGTTTGTCTAACTCACATCCACTGAATCAGTGATGCTATTTAACTATCTCATCCTCTGCCATCCCCTTCTCCTCCTGACTTCAATCTTTCTCAGCATAAGGTCTTTCCTATGAGTTGGCTCTTCACATCAGGTGGTCAAAGAATTGGAGTTTCAGCTTCAATATCAGTCTTTCCAATGAATATTCAGGGTTGCTTTCCTTTAGTATTGACTGGTTTGATCTCCTTGCTGTCCAAGGGACTCTCAAGAGTCTTATCCAACAACACAGTTCAAAAGCATCGTTTCTTCCATGCTCAGCCTTCTTTATGGTCCAGCTCTCACATCTCTACATGACTACTGGAAAAACCATAGCTTTGACTATCACTTTGTCAGCAAAGTGATGTCTTTGCTTTTTAATACACTGTCTAGGTTTGTCATAGCTTTTCTTCCAAGGAGCAAGCATCTTTTAATGTCATGGGTACAGTCACCACCTACAGTAAGTTTGGAGCCCAGGAAAATAAAGTCTTTCAGTCTTTCCACTTTTCCCCCATCTACTTGCCATAAAGTGATGGGACCAGATGCCATGATCTTAGTTTTTTTAATGTTTTACACCAGTTTTTTCACTCTCCTCTTTCATCCTCATCAAGAGGCTGTTTAGTTCTTCTTCGCTTTCTGCCATTAGAGTGGTATCATCTGCATTTCTGATGATATTATTGATATTTCTCCTGGAAATCGCAATTCCAGCTCGTGGGTCTTCCAGCCGGCATTTTGCATGATATACTCTGCATGTATGGCAACCCACTCCCAGTATTCTTGCTTGGAAAATTCCATGGCTAGAGGAGCGTGCTGGGCTACAATCCATGGGGTGTCTAAGAATTGGAAACAACAGAGTTTCACTCTGCATATTAATTACATAAGCAGGGTGGCAATATACAGCTTTGATGTACTCCTTTTCCAATTTGGAACCAGTCATTGTTCCTTGTCAGATTCTAACTGTTGGTTCTTGTCTTGCATACAGGTTTCTCAGGGGACAGGTAAGGTGTTCTGTTATTTCCGTCTCCTTTAGAATTTTCTGCAATTTGTTGTGATCCATAAAGTCAAAGGCTTTAGCATATTCAATGAAACAGAAGTAAATAAATTGTTTTTTGGAATTCCTCTGCTTTTTCTATGATCCAACAGATTTTGGCAGTTTGATCTCTGGTTCCTCTGACTTTTCTAAATCTAGCTTGTACATTTGGAAATTCTTGGTTCATACTGAAACCTAGATAAAAGGATTTTGAGCATGACCTTACTAGCATGTGAAATTAACACAATTGTACCATAGTTTGAACATTGCTTGGCATTGACTTCCCTTGGAATTGGAATGAAACCTGACCTTCTCCAGTCCTGTGGCCACTGCTGAGCTTTCCAAATTTGCTGCCATATTCAGTGCAGCACTTTAACATCATCATCTTTTAGGATTTGAAATAGCTCAGCTGGAATTCGGTCACCTCCACTAGCTTTGTTCATAGTGATGCTTCCTAAGACCCACTTGACTTCACACCACAGGATGGGTGGCTTTAAGTAAGTGACCATACCATCATGTTTATCTGCATCATAAAGACCTGTTTTGAATGGAAATTTTGCATGGAATGGTGCTTGTTTTAACAACTCAAAAAATGTTTACCATCACTCTGCAGATCTTGCCATATATCTCCGGGGAGCAAAGTCAGTCCCATTTGAGAATCACTGATACAACCAATCCAAACTGGCTAATATTGCTTATGTTCTGAGCATATTTACATATTTTGGAGGAGTAAAGCAGTTTTCTTTCTTCCTATGCTTTATTCTAATTCCTTCT
Organism: Bison bison bison; assembly: GCF_000754665.1. NCBI lineage: Eukaryota > Metazoa > Chordata > Mammalia > Artiodactyla > Bovidae > Bison > Bison bison. Next base: position 5,002,817 of record NW_011495041.1, read on the forward strand.
TGAATACAGATTGAAAAATTAGGGATAAGATTGAAGGATTCATCCATCACACACATGGTGATGAATGTAGTTTCCTACTGAGAATCCTGTGTTAACTGGAACTTCCCCCTCCTTGAGGTTGTGAGCAGAGCTCGTGAGATTTGCCCCACTTAATAATGTGAACAATTCATTGTAACAGGAGTCTTCTGGGAGCTGTTTGTATCTGTCCACAAAATGAGTCAATTTCTTGACAAAATAACCCTCATCGCAGGAGTCACCTGTCCAGAATCTCTAATCTCTGTAGGATTCTGTATAATGAGGGGGTGGAATCAGTCACATTTTTCACACCCTCATACTTTTGCACTTTCCCATCACAATATTTTAATCCAGAACAAGGATCATAATTTAGCCTCAACTAGACATATCCTAGTACTTTGGATAACAGGCTCCATTCTGACTTTCATTAATAAAGTTAAAAGCAGCCAAGGAGCCCATCTAATTGGTGATTTGCCCTTGGTTTGTAGCTTGTTTATACATTTTGCTATTTTTCCCAATACTGAATTTATTATTTCTACTTTCTATTTCCATAATTGACCATAATGGTTGGGCAACTTCAAATCAGGGATGACTCAGGGGCCAACCTGGCATTAGAGATGATTCATTCTCCTTTTTCTTTTTTCACTTCCTCTCAAACAAAGCCTTGGCCATATTTAAATTAAATCTGGAGTTGTTTCAATAATCCTGCCAACTACTCTAGTCGCAACAATTATTCCTGTGCACTCACACAGGCTCCAATAAAGGCAGAAGGGTCAACATAGCAGAAGAATGAAAGCACTGGCCAATAGGAGGACAGTCAGAAAAATTAAAGTGAATTTTGAATTTCTCTTGTACTCACAAAGAACACGATTCGCCTCTGTTTGTGAACCTTCAATATATGCATGAAATATATGTCTCAGGAAAACTCCAGTCCCATCTGAGAGCCTCTTACACCCTTCAGAGGCTGAAGATTTACATGGGAGCTGACTGTGTTCCCTAGGGTCCCCACTGTGACCAGAAATTTAATAAATCTCACTCTTGGAGAAGCAGACAGTGTCTTGGAAAACATGAAGAAATACTGATGACGTACACATAAAAGCAGGAGACATCACACAGCTCCTCTTACACAATAACTAAGAAATTTCAGAGAGCTGATGATTCTACTTATTTGTCTTCCTGAAGCATAGAATCTCATGGACAGAGTCTCTCAACTACATTTTCCTAAGTAACTACTCTGGCCTAGATATCATGCCAGACACCAGTGCCTCATACAGGAATAGAATGATTTTCCTCTTTGTTACATGAATATATAGGATATGTATAGATACATAAGGGCTTCCCTGGTGGCTGAGTGGTAAAGAATCCCCCTGCCAATGCAGGAGGCGTAGGTTTGATCCCTGGGTCAGGAAGATCCCCTGGAGAAGGAAATGGCAACCCACTCTAGTAATCTTGCCTGGCAAATCCCACAGACAGAGGAGCCTGGCAGGCTACAGTCCATGGGGTCATTAAAAAATTGGACACGATTTAGCTACTAAACAACAATAGATATGTAAATCAATTGTGTGAGATATTCTAAAATGAGGATATAAATAAAAAGTAAAAATACTGAAAAGAGAAAGCTGCCTGAGGTTGGAGCTCTCATCAGAGTTATGAATAGGTGCTATATCTACCACATTAATGAATAGCGATTTATTAGCAAGAGGTATTCTACATTTGTATTCATAAGATGCAACTGCATATATTTAGCTTCTTTAGGATTTAGAAATCTGAAGATCTTGGCAGACTTTGGGGATGTCAGTTCTAGCTAGTTTAAAATTCTACGTATATTTAGCACTTTCATTTTTCAAACAATTTCTAACTTCAATGGTAAATATTCTTCAAAAGCTGAGTGCAATTCAGTCCAAGTTGGCTTAGAATGTGTGTCTTACCTGTTAAACTCATAAAAAAGTCCTTATCCTGAGTTGTACATTAAATAGTGGATTTTATAATTATGTTCTACATTGATATATATTATTTTTACCCTAAATATTACATTTTAATGCTTCCTTTTTTAAAAAATAGGGAGTTGGGACATATCATTGAGTTTCCAAAGAATTTTCTACCATGATTTATCAACTTACATCATAATATAACCTAACTACACATAAAACATAAGGTGTTTGGAACTTCTAATCTTAATTTATATAGGTGTTTCCATCACATAGAATCCTGGTGGCTTAGATGGTAAAGAATTCACCTGTAATGAAGGAGACCCAGGTTTGATCCCTGGGTCAGGAAGATTCCCCTGAAGAAAAGAATGGCTGCCCACTCCAGTATTCTTGCCTGGAGAATTCCATAGCCAGAAGAGCCTGGCGAGCTATCGTCCATAGTGTCACAAAGGGTTGGACATGACTGAGGGATTTTACATCACATTAAAACATATTGACATGTTTTCTGGAAGCTTGGGGAACAGGTGGGCATATCAGGAAATTATCCTTAGCACTGTAAAATCTCCAGCCCATTTATGAAATGAAGTATGTTTTCATGTGTTGGAGGAAGAATAGAATAATGGTAATTTCAAACAGAAATTTTTCCAATAAAATTATTTCACATGTAGCCATTTGCATCCTAACAGAGAAGGATGCTTTTATTCAAAAGATCATTGTCTAAGAAAAAGGAAGACATAAGATTTGGGACAAAAGGGATACCACCTAGTAAGGGCCTCTCCAGCTGAGAGAGAAAGGAGACTCCCGGATGGCAACAGTGCACAAGTCTAGAGCAAAGCGCGAGGAAGGGAGTAATTTCAGAACCAGAAGTGACGGAGAATTTGATTTTTTCAAGTTAGATTCTTTCAACACTGTCAGGTGTTTGGATGAATGAAATGCTGAAAGAACACAGGAAACAACACACAAAAACAAAGTAGTTATTACTTCCAGGGACAATAGAAAGTTGTTCAAGATGGCAAGTGCAAACAAATACTAACATGGAACAACCACGTATGATTACCTGCTGCTAAGTCACGTCATTCGTGTCTAATTCTGTCCGACCCCATAGACGGCAGCCCACCAGGCTCCCATCCCTGGATTCTCCAGGCAACAATACTAGAGTGGGTTGCCATTTTCTTCTCCAGTGCATGAAAGTGAAAAGTGAAAGTGAAGTAGCTCAGTCAAGTCCGACTCTTTGCGACCCCATGGACTGTAGCCTACCAGGCTCCTCCGTCCATGGGATTTCCCAGGCAAAAGTACTGGAGTGGGGTGCCATTGCCTTCTCCTTATGATTACCTAGAACATTGAAATATAGCAATTGTAGTCATGAGTAAAATCATAAAACAGATTCATGAAAAAAACACATAAACGCATAGTGCCTGGTATGTATTGGTTATTAATTAAATCAACTTGATACAATACAATCAGAATGTCCAAGATTTGGAGCCCATACAGAATATTTCACACAGTATTTAAAATTTTATATGGCCAAGAAATAATTTAAAACTGATTTAAACAGGGGCTCTGTATCAACCTAGAGGGGTGGGATGGGAGGGAGATGGGAGGGAGTTTCAAAAGGGAGGGGATACATGTATACCTATGGCTGATTCATGTTGAGGTTTGACAGAAAACAGCAAAGTTCTGCAAAGCCATTATCCTTCAATAAAAAATAAATTAATTTAAAAAATGATTTTGTGTCTATACAACCAGGTACCTGTATCCATATAATGACAAACAGAAACTTTTTAATGAGTTTAGTAACCACGATAAGATGTAATATTTATTTAGGTCTCTTTTTGCTCCCTTTATTCCTCAAAGGCAAAAATCTCCCACCCTTCCATCACAGTGATTTATGGCTTCCTAATGCTCTTCGCCTGGCAAGAAGACATCTGATTTTGTCAAATTATGTAGTAAATTAAGCTTATTCTATAATTTATTAACTTTTTGAGAAATTTGCAGATTATGGATTTTATCTCTGATTAGGGAGTGATCTGGGCTTCCCTGATAGCTCTGTTGGTAAGGAATCCACCTGTGTTGCAGGGAACCCCAGTTCAATTCCTGGGTCGGGAAGATCCTCTGGAGAAGGGATAGGCTACCCACTCTAGTATTCTTGGACTTCTCTTGTGGCTCAGCTGGTAAAGAATCTGCCTGCAATGTGGGAGACCGGGGTTCGATCCCTGGGTTGGGAGGATCCCACACACATAGTCAATTGACATTTCAAGCCAGGTACAAGTAGTGCAGACAGCTTTAAGAAAGGGTCCTGTTATTATCCTGTGCATGAAGCAGACATTCTCTAAAGACCAAGAATGAAGGAGGGTGAACAGTAAGAGAGCAGGATGTGAGGACTGAGTTCTATCCATTTATTGCATGTGTGCTGTGCTAAGTCACTTCCGTCGTGTCTGACTCTTGCGACCCTGTGGACTGTAGCCCTCCAAGCTCCTCTGTCCATGGGATTCTCCAGGCAAGAATACTGGAGTGGGTTGCCGTGCCCTCCTCCAGAAGTTCTTCCCGACCCAGAGACTGAACCCATGTCTCTTGTGTCTCTTGCATTGGCAGGTGGGTTCTTCACCACTAACGCCACCTGAGAACCCATTTATTCCCTCTTTCTAAATCTGCCCCCTTTCTCCACTACAACTTCACTCTGAGAAGTGGACAGGAAGATAATGAACCTTTCAAGATATGACAACTTCTGGAGACAACAGTCATATGAAATGAGCATACAGAAATTCAGAGTAAAACATTACAGTAATCTGCCTCTCAAAAGTAAAACCCCATTGTTGCTGCCAATGTCTGCTTTACCTCACAAGGATACTGAGAAGGAAAGGTTCTCAGTGAAAATGGCTATTAGAGACATCATAGGATTAAATATGTGATTGGGTCTTTCACCTAAATGACTGTAATTAGTATTATTTGGAAATGGCATTTCACTTATATTGATGTTAATTAGAGTGTAGCAGAAAGACAATTATGCATGTCATTAGAAATATATCCAATTAAATTTGCTCTGGGTTTTATTTGATGGCAGCAGTAAATTCAATGTATATATTTAGTACACACATTTTATTAGCCATGTAGCAAAATTGACTGGTCAAAACAAGGCACTTTAGTAAAATTATTGCGCCCCTATACGATAGGATGCATAAACTTCGGTAGAGGATTATGTGTGTGCTTATTTACAGATGCTGTTAATCACTATTCTTTTCACTCATGAGTGTGTTCCAACGAAGTTCTTTCTGTCTTAGTGCCTTTTTTCATGCCATTTCTTTTACTTGGCTCACCCTAGGTAATTTCCTACAAGCATTAGTTTTCTCTTCTTCCTTAAAGAGTAAAATCTCAGACTTAGCTGGGCCATCTTTGCAGCAGATAACTTTGTATGGGACAGTGGACTATAAGACGTGATAGATATTTCTTTCACATCAAAAAGTGGTTTAACATTCATATTTAAAGGCTTCCCTAGTGGCTCCAAAATCACTGCAGATGGTGACTGCAGCCATGAAATTAAAAGACACTTGCTCCTTGGAACAAAAGTAATGACCAACTGAGACAGCATATTAAAAAGCAGAGACCTTACTTTGCCAACAAAGGTCCATCTAGTCAAAGCTATGGTTTATCCAGTAGCCATGTATGGATGTGAGAGTTGGAATACAAAGAAAGCTGAGCACCGAAGAATTGATGCTTTTAAACTATGGTGTTGGAGAAAACTCTTGAGAGTCCCTTGGACTGCAAGGAGATACAACCAGTCCATCCTAAAGGAGATTAGTCCTGGGTGTTCATTGGAAGGACTGATGGCTGAAGCTGAAGCTCCAATCCTTCAGCCACCTAGTGCAAAGAACTGACTCCTTGGAAAAGACCCTGGGAAAGATTGAAGGCAGGAGGAGAAGGACATGACAGAGGATGAGATGGTTGGATGGCATCACTGACTTGATGAACATGAATTTGAGCAAGCTCTGGGAGTTGGTGATGGACAGTGAAGCCTGGCGTGCTGCAGTCCATGGGGTTGCAAAGAGTCGGACACAACTGAGTGACTGAACTGATCTGAACTAGTGACTCAGTGGTAAAGAATCTCCCTGCCAATGCAGCAGATGCAGCTTTTATCCCTGGGTTGGGAAGATCCCCTGAGATGACAACCCATTCCCATATTCTTGACTGGAAAATTTCATGGACAGAGGATTACAGTGGGTTACAGTCCAGGGGGTCACAAAGAATCAGACATGACTGAACACATTCACATTTAAAAGCTAAAATATTTTTGGAAATATCCTAAGTAGAGCTACAAACATTTTAATAAACTACACCATTTGTGGAATTAAACTCCACTTTACTGTGTCTTTCTAGGTCATTTTCTGTTTTCCTCCAGGTTCTGGAGAACTAGCCAGCATTAACTCAGTTAAAATTCTTGGCTCACAGCACTTTTCAGCATTATTCTATTACCTCTACAAAAAGAGCCCATGGCAGACTCCATATTGATCAAAATGACCCCTCTAGAGGAAGTTATTTATATTTATATATTTGAGAACAAATCAGTATTCAGTTAGGATAACACTTTAGCTCTTAAACTAAATAAAGTGACCCTATTAAAAATAATCTGCTTTTCCATGCATATTGATTTCAGAAGCTCCTAGGAGGTAAACACCACTAAGAAGTACCATTCCACAGGGCAGAAAAATGGGAAATTGCTTGCTACAGTTGTATGGTTCCAAGATCCATTTAAGTCGCACAGTGTTCAGTTACACGGATGTCATTAATGCACATAGAGCATTATCAGTGCTTTCCAGGCACGAGTCTCATCTTTGTCATTAGTCTGACTCTCTTCTGATTCTGGAAGTCTTGCAGATTAGAGGGAAAGAATGTACTCAAACTCAAGGAGCCATGACTGCTAAGGTTGAAATGATAAAAGTGGAAAAATAATATCATTTTACTTGCAGTGATTTTGATAAAAATGACCTATGAAATATATGTATCATAGCTTTAAAGAATTAAAATTTAAATATAGTACCTATTATTTTAATTGTGGCAATTACACTTCTAATACGTGGAGATATTAATTTAAAACAAACTACATATTTATTTAAAAAACAAAATTAAAATAAGATCGATTTTAAATTATGCCTTGTATTTAAAAAGTGAAATTGTATGTGTTAAAGAAAAAATATTGCACACAGTTATTACTATTATAATGCAAGTACTCTGTGTTATATTGAGAATTTTTGAAAATACATGCAAGCAGAGAGAGTAACTGAACTAAAATGTGTTCTCATAGCCTGGAATTTCCAATGGTTGACATTTTGTCATATTTACTTTGTAGTCTTTTTAAATAAGAACAATATATATTACAGGAGAGACTAGATAACATTTGCCCCGTTCGCTCTTATCCCAAAACTCCTCTAGAAGAACTCACTTATCTGAATTAAATATAAATCCTTTCTGTCCTTTGCAATATTGATAACTAAGCCATTGTTTTACAGGAAAACTAATCGTCTGCATTTATGTTGACAATTATGTGTATTTGCTGTTAGGTTCAAGCTTCAGGAAGGGATAGAAAGATACAAAAGTAATCCACATCATTAGCTATGTGGGAAAAATCATGGTCATGTTAAAAGTGAACTGGCTAATCACTGTAGCAGTCAAGAGACTGAAACAAAGCAGGGTATTCAGAGTCCTCAGATCTAAGAAAGGTGTAAATCATGTCTTTATCTTTCAATGTTAATACATTAGAAATGGTTTAATGTGATAATATTAAATACATGTCAATAGGAACTTCTGGAGGCAGAAACAGCAACCCACTTCGGTGTTCTTGCCTGAAAAATCCCATGGAGAAAGGAGCCTAGTGGGCTATAGTCTATGGAGTTGCAGAATCAGACACGACTGGTTGACGAAACATATACACACACAACAGGAACTTAAGATGGCAGATCAGCCTTTCAAAGATGGTCGAAGGGCAGTATCTCCCCCACTGCCATGTTGGACAAGCCATATGCAGGTGATCTGGTCAATAGCCCAGCCAACATCGACCGCCTGCACTGGAATGAGCCATTCTTGAACATCTAGACAAGCCAAACTTTCAGATCACTGCTGTCCAGGATGACCTCTGACCACAGCTGTATGAGTCAGCCAAATGGAACTGCCCAGATACCTAGCGGAGAAGGCAATGGCAAGCCACTCCAGTACTCTTGCCTGGCAAATCCCATGGATGGAGGAGCCTGGTAGACTGCAGTCCATGGGGTCGCTAAGAGTCAGACACGACTGACTGACTTCACTTTCACTTTTCACTTTCATGCATTGGAGAAGGAAATGGCAACCCACTCCAGTGTTCTTGCCTGGAGAATCCCAGGGACGGCAGAGCCGGATGGGCTGCCGTCTATGGGGTCGCACAGAGTCGGACACAACTGAAGTGACTTAGCAGCAGATACCTAGTACACAAATACCTTCTACACAAATATCTAGTACACAAAAGCATGAGTAAAATAAAATGAATTTGTAAACTGCCAGGTTGTGAAGCAATTTATCATGCAGCAAATATATTCTTGACAACTTTAAAATTTAATAAAGTGTTAAATGCTTAAAGAAATGAAATTTGGGGCAATATTAATGAGATAATATATTCTTTACAATTTGAATTTACACAAAGTTGTTATTTGTACCATCTATCTTTAAAATAATATTTCATTATTTATTTTAAAGAACTCATTTGTGCAGTTTAGAAAGAAAATGTAATCTGGACATAATATGTGCAAAGTTGCTCTGGTCTGAAAGCATAGCTACTAAATTCATTTAGCATTAAATTAGTGAGTAATTGTGGTGAATGCTTCGAATGAGACAGAGATTCTTTTAGGATCGTAAGAAAAGTGCTAAAATGTGTTTCAGTGATACTTACTGAGATTATGTTTTTCTTATTTCCTTTTTATTTCTCTCATTTAAAGCAATGCAAAGTGACTTGCATTATCTAAAACGTGAAAACGATGGAATAGAAAGGACGTGAGAAGAACTTAAGAAATGTGGAGAAATTTTTTTGTCTAGTTATTAAAATCTGTAAATCAGTGATAAAGTTCATATACACACATGCATATAGCTTTACATGCCAATCTTTCAAGAAAATCTGTATATATGCTGAATGTTTCTATACTCAGTATACTTTCTGTATTCAAAACTTACTCTCTTCAATGGCCTATCTTACTGTTTTCACACTTACTCCACTCCAGGATTTTATTAAGTAAATATTGTTTTTCATACATATAAAAAACATTTCTCTTCTATTTCACTGGAGTATCTATATTTTAGCATTAAGCTTTGTTATTTTTTCATACTATATAGTAATAAACTGGAGTTGCATTCAAATGATGTGGTTTATCATATTAAGTCTTTCACTCTCAAGTCGGTATTTTCTAGATAAAAAACTGAGAACTTAAACTAAAGAAAAATGATTTTTATGAGTAGTTTAATATATTTTCAATACTTTCAGAAAGAATGAACAACTGTTGCTTTGGCGAATTATAAAATGTTTTGTATAATGGACACAATTTGTTGTTGTTTTAGTCGCTAAGTCATGTCCGATTCCTTGTGACCCCATGGACTGCAGCCCGCCAAACTCCTCTGTCCATGGGATTCTCCAGGCAAGAATACTGGAGTGGATTAAAACATGTATAATATCATATGTGAAATGAATCACCAGTCCAGGTTCCATGCATGATACAGGATGCTCGGGGCTGGTGCACTGGGATGACCCAGAGGGATGGTATGGGGAGTGAGGTGGGAGTGGGGTTCAGAATGGGGAACACGTGTATACCCGTGGCAGATTCATGTTGATGTATGGCAAAACCAATACAATATTGTAAAGTAATTAGCCTCCAATTAAAATAAATAAATTTGTATTAAAAAAATATACTGGAGTGGGTTGCCATTGCCTCCTCCAGGGAGCATCTTCTTGACACAGGGATTGAGCCCTTGTCTCCGGCACTGGCAGGCAGACTTTTTACTGCTGAACCACCAAGGAAGCCCAATGGACACGATATTTTCATTCATATTTTTTTTTCATGTCCTCTCAGAATAAATATTTTGTTTATCCAAAATGAGTCCATAATGAAGTAAAACCAAACTGACAGAATTGTATGCATCTTGAAAATCCCTCCCCTTGTCCCCTGGTGACCTTTGTCCTTTGCTCTAGTGCGTGACCTCCTTTTCTCCAATTCCCTGCATTTTTCCCTTAGCGCTCACACTTCCAAGACTAGAGGTTGTTACAACTCACTTGTTTTCAGTACTGAATACATGGTCTATCAGTGTGACCTTTTATACAAATATTTCTGCTCACAGTATGTATTTCTCTTTTTCATTCTGGAGAACTAGACAGTGCACTTATGTGTTCCGGAGATAAAATAATACTATCAAAATACTGTGTGTTAAAACAAAGCAGAGATTTTACTTCCTGAAAATAATTATATTTTAAACAGAGCAGAAAGTTTCAATATTTACGTAGAAAGAAAGTTATTACACTTATGAATTTCTCTGGGATTTTTTTGTTTAGAGAAATAATTTTAACACCAGACTCAGGTGGAATTTCACTTGTTTTTTTATCACTTAATTTCATCAAATATATTTATTTAAGGAGAGAAGGAAACTACTAAGCTGAAGACAGATTTTCTTGTCCGAGCAAAGAATGCAAGACATAAAATCTCTGTTAAGTGTTAAAAAAGCAAACTGATTCCAACAATATCATTGGCTTATTTCTGTCACTTCAAGTATTCATTTCAGATCATAATTTTCATTTTTCTCAATGTCAAAATATCATTATCTAATTTTATATTTTATTTTAATGTTAACATTGCTGAGTGCGTACTATGAACCTCTCTAAGTACCTTGTTTATATTAATTTATTTAATTTGCACAAGAATTTTTGAGGGAAATAGTAATGCAACCATTATTTAATGATTGAATAAACGAAACCCCAAAAAAGCATAAGTGGTGGATATAGCAAGGGTTTGATCCAACAGGATGGCTCCACTTCTGGCTTATGCGTTTCGTCATCAACCACATGGATTCTCTGTTACCAATATTGCTTCCCGTGGCCCAAAATGAAATAAACAAACATACTTTAAAAAGTTCCAACTCTTCTTGAGAACTACATGGCTCACATTTTTCTCCATGTGATTTTCAGAAACAGTTTAATATTAGTTTTATTCAGATGGTTCTTTGCTATTTTCCTTAAAAAAATACAAAACAATATAAAAAAAGGTTCAGATACTAAGGGTACACTTTAAAAGTGGTGAAACGGACTTCCCTGGTGGCACAGTGGGTAGGAATCCACCTGCCAATGGAAGGGACACGGCCCTGGTCCAGGAAGACTCCACATGCTGTGGAGCAACCAGGCCCCTGGCCACAATTACTGGAGCCCATGCCTAGAGCCCGTGGCCCAAAGAAAAGCCACCACAACGAGACGCCTGCACACCGCTGTCAGAGAGTGGCCCCTGCTCCCTGCAGCTAGAAAAAGCCTGTGCAAACTAGCCAAGACCCAGCACAGCCAAAAACAAATAAATGAAAAACATTATCTTTAAAATGAAAAAACGACAAATGTGAAGGAAGCAGATGTCAAAATTCATAACATGTAACAATTTAGAAAAGCATCAATTTAGGTGTTTTTTTAGTATATTAGTGCAACTAAGACTTTATATTTCCAACAACAGAGTAAGGATTTTGCTATGGTCTGAATGTCTGCATGCCCCAGATTCATATTTTGAAATCTTGATGCCCCACATGATGGTATTTAGGAAGTGGGACCTTTAGGAAATGCTTTGGGAAGATTCTGGCGGGCTGAAGAAATTCTAGCAGGTGATGAGAACACACACTAACAATAATAATAACCAGAAGTCAGAAATGCAAAACCAGAAAAGTATGTTTTCTTTTTTCAGAAATCAAACACACTTAAAAATCTAGAAATAAAATATTAAAACAGTGGAGACTGGTGGGAATAAAAATATCTGTAACCTATCAAGGGTGAAATATGTTATAGGAATAATATTTAAGTTTTAGAAGTAACCTATGAAGTAAACACGATTGTGAAAAGAAGTGAAAGTGTCAGTAGCTCAGTCGTGTCCAACTCTTTGCGACCCCATGGTCTGTAGCCTGCCAAGCTCCTCTGTCCATGGGATTCTCCAGGCAAGAATACTGGAGTGGGGTGCCATTCCCTTCTCCAGGGGATCTTCCTGACTCAGGAATCGAACCCAGGTCTCTCGCATTGCAGAGGGATTCTTTTACTATTTGAGCCACCAGTGAAGACCAAGCATGATCGTTGCTGCTCTACACAAATACAAATTAGGACTGACTTCAAGGACTTCCTGGAGCAGGAAGAAGCAACCTAATTCTATAAAGCAATGATGAATGGATACATTGCTTATTCTGAGCCAAACGCAAAGCCCTTTTCATGGATCATTTCACTGAATCCTTAAGACAGTGGCATGACTTCTGTACCTTGCTCTTTCCTGCTTGAGCAGTGAGGAAGCCTGGGAGGGGGAGTTTAACTCTCTCACGTCTCCACCCCAGTGCTCCTCACATCCTGGGCAAGCCAGTCCTTTCATGGGTACCTGTGAGCCTCTTTCTCTGTTGCAAAACTTGGTCAACTCTGATCCTGGCCTAGGAATATTTTCCAGACATCACAGAAACCTGAAACACTGCAAATAGTTTCCACTGTCAGAAAACAAGGAAACAAACAAAAGCAGAGGTTGCTTTGCAGGGAGGCATGCCTCAGGGCTTTCCAAACAGAAGCCTTACTTTCCGAAGTCAAAGGGATCAGACTTCGAGAACAGAGGTGTGGGCATGCCTAAGGGGTGCAAGGGGGCGGGATAAGTTTGGAGATTGGGATTGATGTATATGTACTACCATGAGTAAAAGAGATAGCTAGTGGGAACCTGCTGTATAGCACAGAGAGCTCAGCTCAGTGTTCTGGATGCTCTGTGGTGGTGACATAGATGAATGAAATGGGATGGGAGGAGGGCTGAAAAGGTGGGAAATGTGTGTGTGTGTGTGTGTGTGTGCACATACAGACATATATAGCTGGTTTACTTTGTTGTACAACATTGTAAAGCTTCTATAGTAGTGGTGGTTTAGTTGCTAAGTTGTGTCTGACTCTTGTGACCCCATGGACTGTAGCCCACCAGACTCCTCTGTCCATGGGATTTTCCAGGCAAGAATAATGGAGTGGTTGCCATTGCCTTCTCCAGCGAATCTTCCTGACCCAGGGACTGAAGCTGGGTCTACTGAATTCCAGGCAGATTTTTACCATTGGCATCACCCCAATTAAAAAAAAATGTCCAAGAGATGCTACATTTTGAGTGTCTATATATTAATACATCAGAGGAGGAAAAGAAAAGTATCAGCTCACACACGTTAATTTTCACTGACTTCTCCAAGAGTCTACAGAGGTAAATTGGAGACATGCAATATTAGGAAGATCCCCTGGAGGAGGAAATGGCACCCCACTCCTGTACTCTTGCCTGGAAAATCCCATGGACAGAGGAGCCTGGTGGGCTACAGTCCTTGGGGTCACAAAAAGTCATATGTGACTGAGCACACTCACACACACAATGACTGGAAAACCAAGATAATCAAGCAACTTCAACTGCTTTGGAGGAGAGATCTATAGTTAGATGACTTTACATAGACGGTTTCAGCTTAAGCTTATTTAGGCAAAGGAAAATGTCACTTTAATCAGAGGAAAATGAAATTCAGACACAAAGTCACTTGTAATCTCTGATATTCATTATTATAGAGCTTTTTAATTTCCCTTAGAAAATGTATGTGTGTTTGCTTATATTGCAAATATATTTAGTTGCTAGTTTTATTTTCCTTTCATGACTCACCTCATTTCTGTTTTGATCTCTGAGAAACTTTTTCACACTTTTCCAGCTCCAAGCTACTTAAGAGTTCTAATAATCCATTTCACAAATGCACAGTAAGAATTAAAATATAGTACAATAAAAATTAGATCAACTATATGAAGAAAAGTTACCATTCACTATCTTAAAAATTCCTGACACATGAGGTGATGCTAGTAATGGTAAAGAATCCACCTGCCAATGCAAGAAACTCAGGATATGTGGGTTCAATCCCTGGGTCAGGAAGATCTCCTGGAGAAGGAAATGACAACCCACTCCAGTATTCTTGTATGGTAAATCCCATAGACAGGGGAGCTTGGTGGGCTACAGTCCAGGGGCTCTCAAAGAGTCGGATACGATTGAGCACACACACCCAAGAAATATAAACTATAAATAGCACTTAATATAATTTTAGTAAACAGATATGAAGACTATAAACATATTGATAAGAACTTGCTAAAAATGCATATTGTATACTTCACATTACTATAGTCTAATACTGTTAAGTATTTTGAAAAAATTGAGATCATAGAGAGATGGAAAAAAAGATTAGAATAATAGAGCTTTGAAAATCATAATAGAACAGCCGATGGCTAATTCAAGAATGTTCTTAGGGAGATGACTCCGGGAAAGGTCTCCACACTCTGATCCTCTTTCAGTGAAAACTCAAGAGTCCATTTGCTTTTTCTGCCTCTCATTAACTATCATAAATGTTTTTCCACTCAGGAAGAACTGAACCAACAGTCAGAGGGACCAGTTATGCTGCTTAAACACCTTAAAAGGATAACATTTTTACTCTTCTGCTCTTATAAAAGTTGCCATTAGTCAACTTCAAATCCATCTCTCTCCCACAGAAATGGGATAGTAGCTGGTCACCTGAGCACACACCTGGAACTTAAGTATTCTAATCTTCTTTGCAGGCAGGTGAACAGAGGGACTGTGAGCGGAAGTCTCCACGTGTAGGTTTGAGCTCTGGGACAGCAGCCATATGTTCCTGCAAACCCTTCCAAACCTGTGCACTGAATTGGAGGCTTACCTGTCACTTAGCTTCTGCCATGCAGACACATCGGTCCCCAGGACACGGCAAAGCCATGGATGAAAGTAATTCCGATTCTCTGAAGGGCAGTGTGCAAAAGAGCCATCCCGCAGCCTGTACTACTCCTCTTGGGCTGTTAGAAGTGACGGAATGAAGTTCACACTGTTCTAAGTCATCTATCACAGCAGCCCAAAGTTTGCCTCATGTAATCCTCTCACACAAACACTCTTGCCATTGTCTTCTCTGTTGCCTAGTCCCAGCTCCAAGTGTCATAAGATGCAAAGTAAGAAAAACACGAGGATGCAAAATAGATTTTTTACTCAAACTTCTCTGTTATCTTTTTTAAAGTTCAGCATTAAATTCAGTTCAGTTCAGTTCAGTTGCAGTCATGTCTGACACTTGGCCACCCCATAGACTGCAGCACACCAGGCCTCCCTGTCCATCACCAACTTCCAGAGCTTACTCAAACTCATGACCATTGTGTCGGTGATGCCATCCAACCATCTCAACCTCTGTCATCCCCTTCTCCTCCCGCCTTCAATCTTGCCCAACATCAGGGTCTTTTCCAGTGAGTCGGTTCTTTGCATCAGATGGCCAAAATATTGGAGCTTCAGCTTCAGCATCAGTCCTTCCAATGAATATTCAGGACTGATTTCCTTTAGGATGGACTGACTGGATCTCCCTGCTATCCAAGAGACTCTCAAGAGTCTTCTTCAACACCACAGTTCAAAAGCATCAATTCTTCGGTGCTCAGCTTTCTTTATAGTCCAGCTCTCACATCCATACGTGACTGCTGGAAAAACCATAGCTCTGACTAGATGGACCTTTGTTGGCAAGGTAATGTCTCTCCTTTTTAATATGCTGTCTAGGTCGGTCATTGGAGAAGGCAATGGCAACCCACTCCAGTACTCTTGCCTGGAAAATCCCATGGACGGAGGAGCCTGGTAGGCTGCAGTCCATGGGGTCGC
>NW_011495041.1:5018760-5029492 GCF_000754665.1 Bison bison bison
GACTTCACTTTTACTATTAACTTTCATGCTTTGGAGAAGGCAATGGCAACCCACTCCAGTGTTCTTGCCTGGAGAATCCCAGGGACGGGGGAGCCTGGTGGGCTGCTGTCTATGGGGTTGCACAGAGTTGGACACGACTGAAGCGACTTAGCAGCAGCAGGTTGGTCATAGCTTTTCTTCCAAGGAGCAAGCGTCTTTTATTTTATTTTATGTATTTATTTTTTTAATTTTATTTTATTTTTAAACTTTACATAATTGTATTAGTTTTGCCAAATATCAAAATGAATCCATCACAGATATACATGTGCTCCCCATCCTGAACCCTCCTCCCTCCTCCCTCCCCATACCATCCCTCTGGGTTGTCCCAGTGCACTAGCCCCAAGCATCCAGTATCGTGCATTGAACCTGGACTGGCATCTCGTTTCATACATGATATTTTACATGTTTCAATGCCATTCTCCCAAATCTTCCCACCCTCTCCCTCTCCCACAGAGTCCATAAGACTGTTCCATACATCAGCGTCAATTTTGCTGTCTCGTACACAGGGTTATTGTTATCATCTTTCTAAATTCCATATATATGCGTTAGTATACTGTATTGGTGTTTTTCCCCAATGTTCATCGCAGCACTGTTTATAATAGCCAGGACATGGAAGCAACCTAGATGTCCATCAGCAGATGAATGGATAAGAAAGCTGTGGTACATATACACAATGGAGTATTACTCAGCCATTAAAAAGAATACATTTGAATCAGTTCTAATGAGGTGGATGAAACTGGAGCCTATTATACAGAGTGAAGTAAGCCAGAAGGAAAAACACCAATACAGTATACTAATGCGTCTTTTAATTTCATGGCTGCAGTCACCATCTGCAGTGATTTTGGAGCCCCAAAAATAAAGCCTCTCATTGTTTTCATTGTTTTCCATGTTTGCCATGAAGTGATGGCACCGGATGCCATGATCTTATTTTCCTGAATGTTGAGTTTTAAGCCAACTTTTTCATTCTGCTCTTTCACTTTTGTCAAGACACTCTTTAGTTCTTCGCTTTCTGCCATAAGAGTGGTGTCAGCTGCATATCTGAGGTTATTGATATTTCTCCCGGCAATCTTCATTCCAGCTTGTGCTTCATCCAGCCCAGCATTTCTCATGATGTACTCTGCATATAAGTTAAATAAGCAGGGTGAAAATATACAGCCTTGATGTACTCCTTTCCTGATTTGGAACCAGTCTGTTGTTCCATGTCCAGTTCTAACTGTTGCTTCTTGACCTGCATACAGATTTCTCAGGAGGCAGGTAAGTATTAAATTGCTTAGGCTTCATTCCTGGCTTCAACACACTGATGAAATCAGAGTTGAGCCACAAATTCTCTCCAGTTGCTTCATCTCCACAGTAGTTATTATAGTAATAATAGTCTCATTATTACAAGATTTAGGTGTTATTATTTATGTTAGACCACTTTGGCTCTCAGTTAAGCTGTCAACAAGGGCTTCCTTGGAGTCTCAGTGGTAAAGAATCGCCTGCAAAGCAGGAGCCACAAGAGATGCGGGTTTGATTCCTGGGTCAGGAAGATTCCCTGGAGGAGGGCATGGCAACTCAGTCCAGTATTCTTGCCTGAAAAATCCCATGGACAGAGGAGCTTGGCAGGCTACAGTCCACAGTGTCTCCAAAGAATTAGACACAACCAAAGTGACTTAGCAGACATGCAGGAAAATTGTCGATAAATGTTACTGTTATGTGGTTAAAATGCCACCACCAAACCCCTTGGGATATTTTTTGGCCTCCAGTCAGAGCAGCAGCCAGGACAAAGAGGCCCCTCCGGCTCAGAAGCTGTCAGAAGTCAACAAACCTTTTCTGCAAAGGGACAGGGAGTGCAGGCATACCTCGTTTTATTGTATTCACTTTACTACACTTCTCAGAATTCCCGTGTTTTCAATTTGCAGCTTTGTGGCAACCCTATTATCAAGCAATTCTATTGGCTCTTATTTCTCCAACTGTATTTGCTCGCGTCACACTTCTGTATCACATTTTGGTAGTTCTCACAATATGTCTAACTTGTTTTGTTGTTGTTATATTGGTTCTGGTGATCTGTGATTAGTGATCTTTTGATGTTCCTACTGTGACTCTCTGAAGGCTCCGATGATGTTAACATTTTTTAGCAAAAAATGTATTTTACAGACAAAAGATATGAACATTTGTTTTTTTAGACATAATGCTATTGCACACTTTATGGACTACAATACCATATAACATAACTTTTACATGCTCTTGGAAACTAAAAAATTTGTGCAACTCGCTTTATTGCAGTGGTCTGGAACCAAACCCAGAAAATCTTGTCTCTAAATCCTTTAGACTTTGCAGGCTGTGAGAGTTGTCTCAACTACTGAATTCTGCTACATTAGCATACAAGGATCCACAAACAATGAGTAAGCAAATAAGCATGGCTGTATACCAATAAAACTTTATTTCTAAAATCAGACAGTAGGTTAGATTTAGCCAGCGGCTGTTTGCCAAACCCTGAGTGAGACTAGAAAATCACAGACAGGTGATAAATGCTGGTATTTTATTCCATAATTCTTCAATAAAATGTTTATACAAAGTCACAGTAAAGGGTGAACAGTTAATCTAAAGATTCTTACTGTTTGTTTTTGCTATATTTACTGACAACATGTAGATGGTCTTTATCAAATCACTCGCTCAGATATTTATTCTTGTACCTACTGAGTCTGCCACATCTTTGTTTTTGTATAATGTAAAATTGAAAACCATTATATATGTTCTAAATTTGTACTTAGACTAATCAAGGAAATAACCGAGGAACACTAGGTTAAGAATGTAATACCTTTATCTCTGAATATTTATTGGAAAATTTGTTGTTCAGTTGTGTCTGATTCTTTGTGGTCCCATGGACTGCAGCATGCCCGGCTTCCCTGTCCTTCACTAGCTCCCAGAGTTTGCTCAAATTCATGGCCACTGGGTCAGTGACACTATGTAAATATCTCATCCTTTGCCACCCCCTTCTCCTGCCCTCAATCTTTCCCACCATCAGGGACTTTTCCAGTGAGTCAGCTGTTCGAATCAGGTGGCCAAAGTATTGGAACTTCAGCTTTAGCATCAGTCCTTCCAATGAATATTCAAGGATGATTTCCTTTAGGATGAACTGGTTGGATCTCTTTGCAGCCCAAGGGACTCTCAAGAGTCTTTTCCAACACCACAATTTGAAAACATCAATTCTTTGGCACTCAGCTTTCCTTATGGTCCAACTCTCTTTGGAGAAGTAGGGAAAGACATATACAGCATCATGATTAGAATAACTAAATTATGAGCATCATAATTAGATGATCATTATTAGTCATCATAATTAGATGACTAGCATAATTAGAATAACTAAATGACTGGATTCAAAACTAAGATAAAATATCTAATAAATTGACGCTGTGGGATAATTCACTTTCAAATAGAAGGAAATACTTAAATAATAGGTTCTTGTGAGTCAGAGCTCAAGCTTATTTACTTTGCCTTTAGCTTTTTTTTTTTTACTTTTTTTTTTTTTTACTTTTGATAATTTACTAAGATTCATTACTTCTTGCCCTCTTGTCTCTACCGCCTTTTTCTCTGTCTCATTGCTTTTGCCCTCTTAACAGTGAAAGTATCTAAACACATCCGTCTTGCTCTCACTCTTGCCTTTAGAGTTACCTCCATCTTTCTGTCCTCAACTCTGTTTGTTAGTACAGGCAGTGTCTTGCCTCTTCCCACTTCCTGTACTTCACCTTTAAAATGTAGACACACTATTCACAGGGCAAGTTTAGACTGGCAAAATGAAGTGTAGAAATTACCAAGACTTTTATTCAGTTGATTGCTGAAATATGTGAATAATTACATAAGAGGTTCATCTTTAATTTGAAGGGTTATTGTAAAATGATATACATTTTTACCCCAGGCCTATATCCTTCTTTTTTTCATGTCTTTCAACTGCTATCAATTAATTAACTTAAATGTATAAAGGAAATACAGTATGTTGTGTATGTGTATATATATATATATATATTCCTCTATTGGTGCTTTGTATATTTATAGCTTCTAACACCTATACTAGCCTCTCGATGCTGTACAGTGACTAATTTTTACATCAGACTCTAATCTGGGCAGTGACTCTTAGAGATAGTGGGGGAGGAATCAAGGAACTGATTTTAATCCATTGGTGCATTGGTGGCTACAAACCCTGAATGCATTGCTTCCCTTAGTAGCAACCAACAAATCAAAGCAAAGGAGATGGCCACTGAAGCCCTCTTTAACATCAGTCTTTCATGGTTTTCTTTATCCTATTCAAGTCAACACAAAGTTGTGAATAAGATAAAATAGTTGTTGTTGTTTTTTAGTTGCTAACTTGTACCCGATTCTTGAAACCCCATGGACTATAGCCTGCCAGGCCCCTCTGTCCACGGGATTTCCCAAGCAAGAACACTGGCGTGGGTTGCCATTTCCTCCTTCAGGGGAACCTTCCTGGCCCGGGGATTGAACCTGGGTATCCTGCATTGGCAAGCAGATTCTTTACCACTGAGCCACCTGGAAAGCCCAAGATAAATAAAAGAGAAGTTTCTGACTTTCAAACCTCTCTAGTTAAAAATCTCAAAATGAGCTAGTGACTTAGAGATCTCTTCCTTACTGCTTTTACTAATGAGAAACTAAAGCACATGGAAACTGTCCTGCCCATAGTCATCCAGGGCAGTGACTAGAATCGGGCTTCCTATTCTCATACGGAACGGAGCAGAGAGGATTCTGAAAGCACCCTGTACAGTGAACTTGTCTGCTTCGGCAATAAATACACGGAAGGAAGTCAGTCTTTCAGACTTGGTTGGATGGTGTTAGAAAATACCTATCCCACTTTTCAAGAGTTTATTATGGTGAAAATAAGAAAGGACTGCCCAAATAATGTAAATCAGTCTTCTTCACAAACGCTAAGTCCAGCAATTGGAAAGCCACCTTCCTCTCACTCTTGGAGTTGGCTTTATTTGCAAAATATGAACCCAGAGAGACTGAGGACAGGCATTGCCATAACAATTTTAAGAATTTACTTGCCAGTTTCCTGCCATATTTTAAATAAATGAGCTCAGAGCTTATCAGCAGAGTCCTCAGGGATATCTAGGAATAAAATCTGTTACTCTGTAAAAATCCATGGTAAATAATGAATCACATTTACCCAGATATGGGTAATTATACTATTCAGTGTGGAAGACTACTGTGGAAACCTGTACATATAACAATAGAAAAACAAAGATCTAAAACTACCATATAGGTCAAAAAATAACACAGAAAACTGATTCCTTGGGGACTTGTTCGAGTTAAAATTGCCATTCGTTTCTTCCCATGCAGGACTATTTCAATGTTCTTGCTTACCTCCTTTTTAAATTATATTTAAATGACTGAAATTAAACATACAAACTGCTTGGTAAACAGTTAAATTGACTTAATTTTTTAGTAAAGTGAAATAGCTAATTATAATTGTAAGCTGTTGTGTGTTGTTTTTAAAAGTGTTTTACAGAAATCACCTTTGTCAAAATGCAGGGGGAAAAAAAAGTCATTGATTTAGAAACCATTGAAATGGAAACCATTCAAATGGTCCATTGAAATGGAGGAATAATTTTCTAAGAAGCTCTCATTCCATAGCCTAAACTCATAAAATAGTCTCCATCTTGTCCTAAAAATGGCCTAGAAATCCTTTTTTTATATTTCAGAGTGACTGCATTTGTTTCTTTCTTTGCATGTCTGTTTTGCCATGGAATGATACAGGGTGGCTCACTTGTTTATACTTTGTTACAAAACTCAGAGGGATATTTTGGTATAAAATGTAGGTGCTAGATAAATGAAAGCATCCAATTCTGTTTACCTACCATGATCCTGAAGCTAGAGCCGTATAATCTTATTCTTTCCTCAGATTACTTTGCCACACACTTGCTGGGTGTTGGCTCCGAGGCTCAGGAAGTGAATTCAAAAGTGTTACTGACTATGAGACAGATGATAATCATGTTCATTGAGTAAACAAACAAAGCCAGTTGTGGGAGAAGGGGATTCATTTGAAATTGCTTAAATCACAATTGAAATTGACTATATTTGATCTTCCACAAAGCCTTTGTGACTCTAAAGACTTTAGTTGTTTTGTTTTCTAGAACCTCCTGTGGATTTAGGAAGAGAAGATAAACAACACAATTGCTCAAAGCAGTGCTTAGATACCCCAGGAAGGGGTAGGTAAAATGGCTCTGATTAGGATCACAATCCTTTTGCTGAACAGGACTCTCACCTTTCTGTTCCTCCCTCCTCTAAATGTATGCACTTTTAAGGACTGTAAACGAAATGGATCAGAACATAAAATGTTGAATTCAAAATACATGTTCTGATTTTTCTGTAGAATCTCCACAAGTATGCAAATTCACTCAGTCTAATCTGAATGGTGTGATCGGATCCAAATATAACTTCGGTAAGAATGTTTTCTCTCTCTCATTTTTCTAGAACACGTGGGATTTTTCTTAAGGACTTTTTAAACATTTACATTTTATTATCATATTTCATATAATCACTCTTTTCTTAATGGGTACATTGAGGGAGAAAGGTTTTTTTTCTTTTAATTTCCCCCACTAAGTTCAACAACTCTTCTTATAAATCTTCTTATAAAGATTTCTAATCTATTTATGCAGTTAAGAGACTTTCATTTAAAGTGAATGCTTGAAAAATTGACTTCAAATTATCATCCTAGTAGAATATGGGAAACTGAACTGAAAACTGTGAGACTCCCATTGTAAGGAAACCCTTGATCAATACACATGAAGTTACTGAAAATGCAGCATCGTTTTTAATATGCATGGAAATTATGCTTTCTATGAAGCAAAGTAGCTTCCAGTAGCTTTCAAAAATTATGAGATGTGCTCAGAGACTTATTTAAAAACCTGAGAGTACAGTGAAATATGTTTAATGAAGCTGGTCATGGAAGTTTAACTGAAAGCCATACCAGCTTTATTATTGCTGGCGTCAGTATCTGCCTCATGTTTTCATATTAATGTCTAAAGATGCTGGCATTCAAAGGGAAAGAAGAATGTTAATGATTCTTAGAAGCATCTCTGATGAGATGCTTATTAGTCCACTGAATCTATTTATTTCGTATAGATGCATTCTATTTTCTTTTTGGAAGCTATTCAGTTTACGTATTTGTTTATAAGAAGTTGTTTCTATCTAAAGGACACATTGCTTCTTAGATAAGCTGGTGGAAAAGATCACCAGAAACATCGCATCAGATGAATCTCTACAGAGCATTTTTGATTTCCTATCATACAGACTATAGTCTAATGCGAATTAGTTGATCTGCAAACATCCCTACACTCAGTAACTGGTCAGTCTAAGCAAAATGTTCTTTTCAAATTTGATCATGAAAACAACGAGAAAAAGCCCAACCTAAAACAAACCAAAAGAGGGGTGTTGTAAAAAAAAACACAAATGAGGACTGGATACATTGAGTAATAGTCATTTCTTTTCATTGAACTTATGTTGTTTTAACGCTCATTTTATGATAATCTATGTTTTGTTTTTTCCAAAAGGTATTTAATTTTTGCTTGACTTAGAGGGGAAAGATTACTTATTAAAAAATCCTAAATGGAGGAGGCAGTTAAAATGTCATTTTCAAAATTTTATTTTCTGAATGAAGTCAATTTGCAGCTCAAAAAATAAAAGAAAAAAAGAAAGAAAAGGGCACATAGAGTTCAAGTTTATGCAAACAACTGCCTTGCTGTGCTTTGTCCTGCTCTCTTGGCTGCTCCTGACTGTCTCTGGTGATTAAGAGCAGGCCATTTGAGGAGACAGGGATGGATTCCATATCAAGTTCATCTCTTGCTACTTTATGATCCTTTCCCATTATCTAAGCTTTCTCCTTTTAACAAGGCTACAAAGTGAGATAATAAGAGTGACCTTATTGGGATGTTGTAAAAATTAAAAGAGAGAACATGAATAAAATGCTTACCCTCAAGATTTGTATGTATTAATATATGCTCATTATCATAATGGTTTTAGTAGTAGTTGTAAATAAACAACTAATTAAACAGGTAATACAAAGGATATTAATGTTCTATCAGTCCAGACTATATATCCTAGAAACATTTTCAAAAATGAATACTAAAAAACATTTTTTTCATTGCCCCCCCAAATAACTATTAATTAAAAAACAAACAAAAAAACCCCACACCTTTCACGCACCAAATCTTTTTAATTAAAGACTTTCCTATCAGTCCTTTGTAACTAAATGATGGAAAGGTTAGCATAATCCAGAGAAAGTCAGGGAAAGAAATGAATATTGAAGGTCTGGTGAGCCCCATCCTCAATAGAAACACAGTGAATCCAGACTTCCAGTGACCCTCTTGTTGGGCACAACATAAATCTATGTCAAGAAATTAACAACTGAGGCTTTCCAGTTTCACTCTGCAGTCGTTTGCATCTCATGCTTTCTCAACTGTTATTAATCACATCAAAATAAAGGAAACAGATTAGGCCTTCCAGGACATTGGGAACGGAGACGTGAAGGAGGTGCTTGTCCTGTTTCAGCTGTGGAATGCGGTGGTGGACAGGTATGCGTTGGAGTGCATTGGAGCAATATGAAGGAGAAAAAAGATAAAGCACTTTGTGTCTCTGTTCTGAAGAAAAGGAATTAGAGCAAGGAGAGCCAGGACTGCCCTGGGATAGAGCGGCTGCCTCAGCACCGATTTTGAAAAGACATAATGCAGATTCTCGCTTCTCCTTTCGGCAACAGAGGATGGTTGGAGGGCATCACTGACTCAATGGACATGAATTTGGGCAAACTCCAGGAGATAGAGAAGGACAGGAGGCCTGGTGTGCTGCAACCATGGGGTCACAACGAGTTGGATGTGACATAGCGACTAAACAACAACAGAACATGCAGATTCTCAAACAGCCATCACCTCTGGACACCTGGCACATAGAGAACAGGACGTCTCCCTGGAGAACCATGGTTGCAGGTGGACCAAGAAATCTTTCCCGGAGAGTTAGATTGTAAGAAATTGAATGCAACACCTATGCAGGTGCTCATATGTGCAGTGTGAGTGTGTGTGTCTGTGTGTGTATGTGTGCTCAGTTGCTCAGTTGTGTCTGACTCTTTGTGACCCAAGGAGTATAGCCTGGCAGGCTCCCCTGTCCATGGAATTTTCCAGGCAAGAATACTGGAAGGAGTGGGTTGCCATTTCCTCCCGTGGGGGATCTTCCTGACCCAGGAAAGGGATTGCATCCCATCTCCTGAGTCTCCTGCATTGGCAGGTGGATTCTTTATCACAGAGCCCCCTGGGAAGCCCCACATGTGCATTATTCTGGAGTTAAATTCACAGCTTAGAATAGAATCTCAAAAGAGATTATCACACATACACACAGCCACCTGAAAGTCTTTAATGCCCATGAGATTATCATTTAGCAGCATGGACTATGCATAGAGTCATGAACGAACAGAACTGGAAGGAACATCAGTAGTCAACAAACTGTTCACCCTTCTAATTTTATAGATGTGATACTGCGAATCCGAGAAGCTGGGTGACTGGCCCATGATCACAGTTGGAAAGCTTATAAGTGCTAGATTCAGATATAGGAGCCATGTTTTCCTCTCGCCCATTCAGTGATCTTTACATTATATATTTGCATCAGAATTGATTGTCTGACCATAGCATGTGTATAAAATATATTAAGCACCATTCTGCATACTAAATACATTACACAATTTAATTCTTTAGTGCTGAGCAATAAGCTAATAATTGGAGAGTTTGTATAACCAGCCTATTGGAGGCAGATCAAAACTTAAAAAATCCCCTGACTCTACAACACCCAATTTGCTCTACACCCTAATGTTCTTTGTCTTGTCAATCACTCTCCTCCCAAGAATATAATAGCATTTTTCTGTTTTTATTTGCGTGTGTTTTTGAAATCAGTTCTCAAAGTGCTGAGCGTGAAATGGGTTCTCAGGAGATTCTTGGTCGAGTATGATGGAGGTGGCAGTAATGATAATATTAATGATTTGGTACACACCCAGACTCCAAAATGATGGAAGTGAGAGAAAATGTACCCTGCAAATATTGATCTCTCATTAAATATTGTGTCCTGCATAAAAAGAGCCAGCAAGATGCTGAAAGAATACACAGAACACTCAACCA
Source organism: Bison bison bison (assembly GCF_000754665.1). Taxonomy (NCBI): domain Eukaryota; kingdom Metazoa; phylum Chordata; class Mammalia; order Artiodactyla; family Bovidae; genus Bison; species Bison bison. The sequence goes on from NW_011495041.1 coordinate 5,028,948, forward strand.
TTGATCACTCAGAATGAGATTTAGAAAAGGAACTGGTGGAATTCTAAAACAGTGAACCCTGGGAAGATCCAAGCTGACCCAGGGTTATTAACACTGGAATACATAGACAGAATCCAACTGTAAAGAGACTTGTCTGAATGCTCTTGGGAATTATTGTCACTATATGTAGGCTCATTCATTAAATTTTTAAAAAAAGGAAAAATAGATATTTACTTTCTCAATTACTTATAAAGAATCCTTTTGATGTTTACTCATCGAAACTGAGCAAACAGCCCTATGAATAAATACTGTTGCTGCTGCGGCTGCTGCTAAGTCACTTTAGTTATGTCCGACTCTGTGCGACCCCATAGACGGAAGCCCACCAGGCTCCCCCGTCCATGGGATTCTCCAGGCAAGAACACTGGAGTGGGTTGCCATTTCCTTCTCCTGAATAAACACAGGCTGACAGATAATCACAATGGTGTGATCACTGACCTAGAGCCAGACATCCTGGAATGTGAAGTCAAGTGGGCCTTAGAAGCATCACTACAAACAAAGCTAGTGGA
>NW_011495041.1:5029669-5044459 GCF_000754665.1 Bison bison bison
ACATCTATTTCTGCTTTATTGACTATGCCAAAGCCTTTGACTGTATGGATCACAATAAACTGTGGAAAGTTCTGAAAGAGATGGGAATACCAGACCACCTGGTCTGTCTCTTGAGAAATCTGTATGCAGGTCAGGAAGCAACAGTTAGAACTGGACATGGAACAACAGACTGGTTCCAAATAGGAAAAGGAGTATATCAAGGCTGTATATTGTCACCCTGCTTATTTAACTTCTATGCAGAGTACATCATGAGAAATGCTGGGCTGGAAGAAACACAAGCTGGAATCAAGATTGCTGGGAGAAATATCAATAACCTCAGAAATGCAGATGACACCACCCTTATGGCAGAAAGTGAAGAGGAACTGAAAAGCCTCTTGATGAAAGTGAAAGTGGAGAGTGAAAAACTTGGCTTAAACCTCAACATTCAGAAAACGAAGATCATGGCATCCGGTCCCACCACTTCATGGGAAATAGATGGGGAAACAGTGGAAACAGTGTCAGACTTTATTTTTCTGGGCTCCAAAGTCACTACAGATGGTGACTGCAGCCATGAAATTAAAAGACACTTACTCCTTGGAAGGAAAGTTATGACCAACCTAGATAGCATATTCAAAAGCAGAGACATTACTTTGCCAACAAAGGTTCGTCTAGTCGAGGCTATGGTTTTTCCTGTGGTCATGTATGGATGTGAGAGTTGGACTGTGAAGAAGGCTGAGCACTGAAGTATTGATGCTTTTGAACTTTGGTGTTGGAGAAGACTCTTGAGAGTTCCTTGGACTGCAAGGAGATCCAACCAGTCCATTCTGAAGGAGATCAGCCCTGGGATTTCTTTGGAAGGAATGATGCTCAAGCTGAAACTCCAAGTACTTTGGCCACCTTATGCGAAGAGTTGACTCACTGGAAAAGACTCTGATGCTGGGAGGGATTGGGGGCAGGAGGAGAAGGGGACGACAGAGGATGAGATGGCTGGATGGCATCACTGACTCGATGGCCATGAGTTTGGGTGAACTCTGGGAGTTGGTGATGGACAGGGAGGCCTGGCGTGCTGCGATTCATGGGGTCGCAAAGAGTCAGATACGACTGATCGACTGATCTGATCTGATCTGATCTGACATTATGAATTGACAAAATGGAACACATTTGAACAACACTTGGTAGGCAAGACTTTCCTCAGCTTTAGCCACTGAGGAATGACATGAAATGGTCTTCTATAAGATTTTAAACTATTTTAATCTTCAAAGAATAATTAGCTTTTTAGCCTAAGTCTTTATATGTATGTGTGTTAGCCGCTCAGTCATGTCCAACCTCTTTGTGACCCCATGGACTCTAGCCTACCAGGCTCCTCTGTCCATGGAATTCTCCAGGCAAGAATCTTGGAGTGGGTTGTAATTCCTTTCTCCAGGGGATCTTCCCAACCCAGGGATCAAACCTGGGTCTCCTGTTTGGCAGGCAGATCTTTACCATCTGAGCCACCAGGGAAGCTCAGTAAATTTTTAACATCAAGCTGCTCAATGAAAGTAACAGAAGATCCACTCTGTAACATAATACTGGGTACAGAGCAATAGATGGGAAAAGCAGAATATCGAAAGGAAGGTCACTAGTGTCTAAAAATACTAAGATGAAGAATAAGTCCTAAGAATTTCTGGAGCTGAGTAGCTTGAAAGGTCCCTTTTCAATAAAATATTTTTAATTAGTTGCCTTTGACAGAGACTTAAACGGCAATATTTAGACTTTTGTCCATTATCTTCTTCGTATTGTAGTTTGTGTTAGGTCGAACACTTGGGCTCAGACAAGGCCATAATGGTTAAATGTCTTGTTTCCTATGTCCCTGGTCCTGAGCTTCCTTGGCAATATGTGTCTCTTCAAACCGAGTCAACTGACTGCCAGTTTAATTTTGAGTAACTTTTTGGACATATTGAATATAAGAAATTATATCCAGCTTTGCTCTTAAATCAAAATGGTACCAACTTTTCATCCTACAACTTCAAGAAAATAATTGATAAAATCAGCCAGGGTGCTTAAAGAATCATTTCTCTTCCATGTCCGATAAAACACAGCCCTTTCATGACGATAAATGTGTTGCTTTGGAGCTCGGGTTAGTATTCCCAGATTTCTCTTGCTCCCCTGGTGTTCTGTAATTTTAGTATCTGATTCTAATTTTTAAGGTCCTAGATCTTTTAAATTAGTTTACTGCCTTTAGGTGAGACTTAGCTTCTGCAGTTCAGTGATACATGATTGTTTGATCCACCCTTTTTGCATTTACTTGGATACAGAAAGGATGTCTGGTGAAGTTATACACTTGCTGCACTTACATGCATTCAAGAGCACTGGCTGGAACCACAGCAGAGCTCCTGTAGCACTGCATTCAAGACACTGCGAAATGACAGCCCAATCCCAGCCTTCGTGCTTCTTCTTAGCTAAGAGGCCAGCTTAGAGAGCATAGAGTATGGATTCTCAGAGGCAGTGAACAGAAGTGTCATCCTTCACACATATTCCTCTCTGTCTTATAACAAGGACTACCATCTCACATTGGGACCAGGAAATCCTTACCTAAGAACAGTGACCCTAGCACTCAAAGTGAAGTGAAAGTTGCTCGGTCATGTCCAACTCTTTGTGACCCCATGGACTGTACCCCACCAGGCTCCTCTGTCCATGGGATTCTCCAGGCAAGAATACTGGAGTGGGTAGCCATTTCCTTCTTCAGGGGATCTTCCTGTCCCAGGGATTGAACCCAGGTCTCCCGAGTTGCAGGCAGATTCTTTACCATCTGAACCACCAGAGAAGCCCTCAAACTTTGACCTTTATTCAAGATTCAAGCAAATCTTGCTCGTCTAATGTTACATACATCCTTGCTCTATAGTTTACTGTATCTCTGGGGCATGGTTTTAAAAGTGTTTTACTCCCATATAAGTTCTGTTTACTTGTGCAGTTCCCATTAGCTTTATAACACAACACAGAACCTGAGCAGGAAATATATTTTATGAAGATTCCAGGGTGATTGGTGCTCATCATGGCAGTATCAAAGGCTCAGATCCATGCAATCAAGTATCTTTATGCTGTTAGTCATGACCTTCTCCTTTGAAATGATTGCCCGCCATCTGTTATTTCATTAAGTATTAAATCTTTGTTGCTGAGCAGCAAGCCAATTTGCGTTCACAGATTTACCCCCCAAAAAGCATTTAAAATTCCTTTATGAGGGATATAATTGCTTAAACTCAGAGTTCTTTTAAATTCCAGATAAAAACTGAACATGTGCATGCAAAGTACACTGCAATCAAGATACTGAAGTCATTAGCTGTGCAGTCATACAACCCCTTAAAAGGCTATTCACAGCTCAAACCCTACATTATCACAGTGTGTAATTGCTGCAAACTTTGCCCATTAAAAATGAGGATGTGTACAAGACCACTAAGCAAAAGCATTGTGAGTAATTTCAAGAGGCAACAAATTGTTGCCATTTACTTCTGTAACTAAAAAGTTTGGGGATTATACTTTTCTGTATCCTGGATGTGTGTTTGGATATGTGATTCCTCTGTGTTACTACTGATCTGATCACTCAGTTTGCACCCCCTAATTCATTTCTTAATCCGACGGTGGCTCAGACGGTAAAGAATCTGCCTGCAATGCAAAGGATCTGGGTTTGATCCTTGGGTTGGGAAGATGGTTACCCATTCTAATATTCTTGCCTGGAGAATCCCATGGACAGAGGAGCCTGGTGGGCTACTGTCCATGGGGTTGCAAAGCATCAGACATGTCATTTCATAATCTAGATTTAAATAACTACTCAATTGGGAGCACATAGGGATGAGATAGGAGAAGGAAATGACAACCCACTCCAGTATTCTTGCCTAGAGAATTCCATGGACAGAGGAGCCTGGTGGGCTGCCATCTATGGGGTCACATAGAGTCAGACACAGCTGAAGCGACTTAACAGCAGCAGCAGGGGTGAGATATTTGTAAGGTTATGACAGCACACAAAGCCAATAAAATGTATTGCATTAAGGAAATTCACGCGGAATATTCATTGGAAGGACTGGTGCTGATGTTGAAGCTCCAATACTTTGGCCACCTCTTTTGAGAAGAGCCGGCTCATTGGAAAAGACCCTGATGTTGGAAAAGATTGAGGGCAGGAGAGGAAGGGGACGGCAGAAGATGAGGTGGTTAGATAGCATCACTGACTCAATGAACACGAATTTAAGCAACCCCAGGAGATAGTAAAGGACAGAGGAGCCTGGTGTGCTATAGTCCACGGGATCACAAAGATTTGGACCACAACTTAGTGACTGAACAATACTTAATTTATTCATAGTTTTCAGTGATGCATCATAGTTTATTTTCATGGGAAACTGGTGAGAGATCGCATTACCCTCACCTCTGGCCAAGGGCAGGATTTCTTGCCCAAGACTATCTCACAACAGAAGATTTCCCCAGTGATTAAGGAAGAATGCCTGAGCATTCACCTAAACTAAAAGTAATTCAGGCAGTGTTCATTGTGGTCCAATTCAAAACACTTGGTGTCTCAAATAAACACTACAAATGATGATGGGCACTCAAGGCATACTTTTCTAAGCCTAGGCAGACAGGTCATTTTTACAGACAAAAATGTAGTAACTGCTAGCAGTTATTATTAGAGATAAGGACTGAGGATAGAAAGTGCCATGGCTAAATCGAAGATATATGTTAGACAAGAAACTCGGGATGCAGACCAAAGTTGAACCTGAAAATTTTCAAACTGGAGCACATGGGTTTGAAATAACCCTTTGCAGATTAAATTCAGGCAGTGGGGTTTTTATTATTTAATGTAAGTTTTCAAGAGAATGAACTGAAAATTGGAAGGAACATAAAATCTCAATGTCAGGACTAGAATGTAGATGCTAACAGTGGTTCAACAGAGAGGTTTACCAGGCGTCAGATGAGCCCTCCCAAGTCAAGGGCAGAATGAAAAATGAGGAAGTTCTCACTTTCCTGGAGCCTGCAGGGTTCATATACCAAGGGCAGGGCTGAATGTGAGGGATGCCAGTTATCAGCCTGGCAATGCTGTTGTCCCGCCAGAGGCTGGGGGAATGAGCAAGGGCATTATTCTAAATACGATAGTTTTCACTAGTGATGGTTATTGAATAGTGCATCTTATTTTATGTTTCTTTCCAAATCAATAATACTCAGAAAACCAACTTTTTTCTCCAGGTTTAATTCCTGAATTCAAGTTCCTAGAACTGTGAAAGACTGTCTCCTTTGTTGTCACATGCATGGTTTTTTTTTTTTTAATATGTCTTAATCCAAGCCTAGGGTATCATCCAGGAATCTATATTTCTAAAAATTCCTACGTGATTCTGATGTACATTCAGGTTTGAAAATTACTGTAAAGAATCATAATGTTACTCAGAGAAATATTTGATAAGGATGAATTCAGATAGAAAGATTAAAAGAGTGAAATTGTGTCAGTATCTGAATGATAAAGAATGAATTTCCAAAAAAAGAAACCTCTGATTTCAAAAGGTGACCTCCAACAAGGGAGCCATAAAAAAGGGAGAAAGAAAAAAGTCAAGAGAGCTTTAAACCAGAGCGGCATTTGATTTATATTCACCTAAGGAGATGGAAAATGATTTCACTTTTTCAAGTAAGAGTAATCAGTCCACAGCTTTCTGGAACCCTGGTGTTGGGGATTTTAAGCCATGTAATTACAAAAGTAAGAATGGAAAGAAAGAATATTGAAACATAAAAAAAGATAAAGGAGACAACTTCCATGTGGGGTACATACTACAAGTTATGTAATTATAGTCATGCTTAATGAAATGCAAAAGGCAGACGAAAACAAAGGAAACAATATTTTATGTGTAGACATGATTTCCAAGGTTCTCACATGTGCAGGAAAACTCTTGAGTCTAATGATAATGAAGTCAAATGCCAGTGGTAATGGGAACTCTGCCTTCAGTAAAAATAAATGGTTGGTTAGATAGGCAACTACATGAGACCTTCATGGAAACATGTGAATCGCTTGAAAGGGTCATGCTCTTGGTGAGCAACACGAATCATATTCTGCAGGTAGAGCAAGTGCATTTTTTTAGAGAAGAGGAGAAATTATAATAGAAGAGTTTCATTTTAAGAACTGTTCTCAAAAGAGAAATAGTACTTTTAGCAGGTGGTGTTTCAATGCATTTAATGAGAGTCACTATAGGGATCCCTGAATCTCTCTGTTCTTCTAATAAAGCCATTTGTACTCCTTTGAGTATTTGGGATAATCTGAGGTGACGGGTTCAAGCTGAATCTCACAAAAAATGCCTGACACTCATTTTTACTAGTTTCACATTTGACTCCAGAAATTCCACAGGCGATTCTTAACATGTTTTCTACCACATTCCTTATCAAGCCACGACCTCGATTAGAAAATAATACCACTGTTCTTGATGGACATGCCACTTAGACATGGCTAAACATCATAAGGGGGCTTCCTGGGTGGCTTTAGTGGTAAAGAACCTGCTTGCCAATGCAGGAGATATAAGAGATGCAGTTTCGATACCTGGGTGGGGAAAATCCCCCGGAGGAGGGCGTGGCAACCCGCTCAAGTATTCTTGCCTGGAGAATCCCATGGCCAGAGGAGCCTGGTGGGCTACAGTCCGTGGGGTCATCCATGGGGTTACAAAGAGTCGGGCAGGACTTGGCGACTAAACAAACCAAAGACAGATGCATGCAGGGGGAACACAGTTATATTATAGAAGGCATTGATGGTTCATTTAATAGAAGCTGAAGAATGAAAAAGCAGAAGGATCAGAAAAAAAATAGAGTTGCATAATGTGGAGAGTCTATTTTTAAAAAATGTGTCAAATTCATAGAGTCAGAGAGTACATTGCTAGATGCCAAGGGCTGGGGAATGGGGAGGCGAGGAGGGGTCTTGGGGAATTAGTATTTAATGGGAACAGAGTCTCAGTTTAGGAAGGTGAAAAATTCAGAAGATGGATGATGGTGAGATTTGCATTACAATGTGAATATACTTAGTGCCACTGAACTGTCCAGTTACATATGGACAAAACAGTATATGTCATATTTGCAACTCTTACCACAATAAAAAAGAACATTTAAAAATCCTCCCCCCAAAATATCAAAACCAATTTCCACATTAAAAAATAAAATTGTTTTTGTCAATGAATAAGATGAATGAGTTTTTGGCATTGTATATTAAATAGAGTATGAAGAGTTACCCTAGGCTGCAGATTTAGTTCAGTATTTGTTTCTTGGTCTCTGGGTCATGAACATCATCTCCCCTCTCCACACAGGCACACACACACACACACACATACACACATCAGGAGGGTGTTGTTGTAAAGAATAATGGAAGCTTCATAAGAATTTCTGTGAAAGAAGCGTTGTGATTAATATGGTGAAGCCGGGGCAGTGAGGTCAGAGATGAAGGTCACACTGGCATGAGCTGGTGCTGTGAGGGGATGCCCGGTCAGGGTGAGGCTGGAGGGGGGTTCACTGGGGGGCGTGGGGGGCAGTCACCCTGAAACGCCCTCTCCACCAGTACTCCAAGGCACAGTACCAAAGGAGAGAAGGCTGCTCATCACTGTCCTATGTCCTCTGCTGCAAAGAAGTTAGAACAGATTTGCTAACATTTCCCACAGCACTTTAAAGAGTACTGTTTTGAAGGACATTTCAAAAAAAGGAGAAAAAAAGTTACTCTTTGCCATATGCACTGTCCCTTTCTTTCCAGGACTCAACTCTGATTTCAAGGGGGAAGTAAAGACAATACAACAGGATATATACCATGTTCAAGTGATGTAATAATCAGATGCTTGCTCTACAGCACAGAGTTGGGAAATGATCTGCTAAAAAGGGAGCTGATTTCTATGCAGCAGTCCTCAGCACTAACAGCAAAGATGCTCTAGAAAACAACAGAAAAAATGTTATAAATTACTTTTTGTCCATCAGTTTCAAGAGAGTGACTAAACTCCTCATGTAAGAACTTATATGAATCTAAATATGATTTTGATGAAAAACCATTTTTTGGCATTTTCTGAAAGAACATGGAATCAAGCTATAGGTATAGTGATTTTTTTAAACAATTTTGGTTTAATTGGCAATATTATTTATGTAAATTATCTGAGTTTATCATGTAATCATTTAAGTTATGCTTTGCCTATTACTGTTTTCACTCTAAAACTAATATATAATTTCAACTCCAAAAGGAGCTGTGATAAATTAGAGGTTTACATCTGATGAGATGAATATTATGAATAAATGTAGATTGCAGAGCTATTCTCACTAAGCTATTCTCTCTAAGCTATTCTCTGTAAGGGCTTCCTGATTGTTCCAATGTTAAAGGATCTGCCTGCAATGAAGGAGACCCAAATTCAATCTCTGGGTTGGGAAGATCTCCTAGCAAAGGGAATAGCTACCCACTTCAGTATTCTTGCCTGGAGAATCCCACGGACAGAGGAGTCTGGCAGACCACAGTTCATGGAGTCTGCAAAGAGCTGGACACAACTGAGCAGCTAACACTTTCCCTTTATAGGTCTGACCAAAAAAAAAAAAAAAACACCTCAAACTAAATATTCAAGAACCTTCTTATATTCTTTAAAGATCTCCAATTCCTTTTATTAAATAAAAATGTCAGCACATTAAAATTTTACTTAAATTAGTGAGAAAATAACTACTTTGTCTGTGTTTTAGTTATAACAAAAGACTTTGAACCATAATTTAAAGGTCAACTTCAGACTTCTTTTTTAAATTCAAATCTGGTGTTTAATATTTAAACCATGGCTTCTAATTATTTTTCTTGAAGCAATACTTTTCTCCATTACTTCTGTAGAGTGGATTTTTCTGTCAAGTAGAGAGATGTCAAAAAGAGAAAAGTTCTTGCAATAACTTCATTCGAAGACAAAATACCTGAGGACAATTGAGATTTCACACAGCTATACTCAATGAAAAGAAATGCTATTGAATCTGTGAAACATCAAATTTCATGAAATCTCACAAAGACCTTGAAAAATTGACCTTTTAGAAACATTGAAAAATAGCAAGGAGAAACCATAAGGTTATCATGGTCTATATTGTCTAGGTAATCTTGTTCTGCAATATTTTCTTCAAGGTTGCACTCTTAGGGTATTAATTATGCTTACATGTTCATAATTTTATTGTGTAATAAAACATCTTCCATTTTCTTCTCCAGGGGATCTTCCCAACCCAGGGATGATGGAATCCATGTCTCTCTCATTGCAGGCAGATTCTTTATTGTCTGAGCCACCAGGGAAGCCTAATAAAGCATTTACTTTCCATAATCCATTTAGAGCACTATTTTCTCTAAGTATATTGATATACATTATTTATATAAAGTGCATACATATTTATGCTTTGTAAAATCATATTTTCTTAATTTTATTTAAAATATTACCATCATTTTATTTATACAAATTATAATCTCCTGCTAGTTGAGAAGTCTAAATATAATTACTATGAAAAAAGTCCTGGATTAAGTTACACGGAATCTTGGAAAATAAAATAATATGAAAAATGCTTTTATAGATTCCTGATGTTTATCAAGAATTTGCTTTGGAAGGTAAAATGTATTAATATAAGAATTTCATATTATCTCCCAAATCTGCATATAGATAATCTTCTGTATTCGTGAACCACTGATATCAATCATGCATGTCTTATGCATATTTATTAGGATATACATTGCTATTGGTGTTCAAAGGTACTAACAACTGATGCCTTCCCCCATGAAAGAAATATTTTTATGCAAGTAGTATTAGTCGTATTTATAACCAACAAATATGATTAATCTGAATTTCTACTTCTCAATCTTATGACGTTTTCTCTTACCTCCTACTCTTACATATGCTGAATATACACGCAAAGATGCAAAACACATACCATACCCTCTACATTTGTCTGTGATTGCATGATGTGTGCATATGTGTATATGTATATATATGTGTGTGTGTGCGCTCCATTGTCTACTACTCTTTGTGACCCCATGGACTGTAGCCCACCAGGTTCCTCTGTCCATGGAGTCTTCCAGGCAAAAATACTGGTGTGGGTTTTCATTTCCTTGTCTGGGGGATCTTCCCGACCCAGGGATCAAACCTGCATCACCCGTGTCTCCTGCATTTCAGATAGATTCTTTACCATTGCTGCTGCTAAGTCGCTTCAGTCGTGTCCGACTCCTAGCGACCCCATGGACTGCAGCCTACCAGGCTCCTCTGTCCATGGGATTCATTACAGAAAGTTAAAAAAAAGATCCGTTACATGCAACCTTCAAGATAAAAATAAATGACATGAATAAAACAATTCCATAAAATGGAAGAGAATACAATTAATAAATTTAAAAGCAGAAATATACTACTGAAAAAACTTCTAAGAAGGTGACAAGAAAGACCTAGCATAATACTGTTTATGATGAATATTGATGAAGACTAATTCTTTATCAAACAGTGACTATTGGGCTTCCCTGGTCACTCAGACAGTAAAGAATTCTGCCTTAAATACTGGAGACCTGGGCTCAGTCCCTGGGTTGGGAAGATCCCCTGAAGAAGGGAATGGCACCCCACTCCAATATTCTTGCCCAGAGAATTCCATGGACAGAGGAGCCTGGCAGGCTCCAGTCCATGGGGTCACAAAGAGTAGGACATGACTGAGAGACTAACACTTTCTTCACTTTCATTGTTAAGATGTAGGTTGAATAATAATAACACAGAACTGCCCATGAACTTGGCCTCCCTATTTGGCCTTTTCAGACACCACTTTGATTCGAGTTTTCCCACAGATGGTTCCCGTCTGGGGAGGATAGGGATCTGGTGGTCCCTCGGTATTTGCTCAAGTGAACACATCATGGTTTTGTCTTCAGAGGATTGCTTAACCACACTGCTTATGTATTAAAAGTTTACCATCTGCTAGGCTGCCTGTTTCCTGGTTCTTTGGTGAGAAAGAGAGGCCTTTGGGGAGAATTTTGAGTCTGAACCTTCTGATATTTCACAATTGCTGCCTTCTTTTGCTCCTTGTTCAGATTATATAAGACTAAAAGAAAATCTGGCGAAATCACTACCTCATTACTTTGGAGTCCTCGTGTCTGTAGACACTTTGCTTTCTTCCCACCTTTCAAAGTTTTATCTTATATACAATGCCCAGGGTTTTTAGTTATACTTAGAAAGAGAAAAAACAAAAATTATATCTACTTTATATCTACACTTTCTTCCCCAGGGCTTCCCTGGTGGTTTAGACGGTAAAGAATCTGCCAGCAATGTGGGAGACCCAGGTTGGTCTGCTGGTTTGGGAAATTAATCGGAGAAGGGAATGGCTACCCATTCCAGTACTCTTGCCTAGAGACTTTTATGGACAGAAGAGCCTTGTGGGCTACAGTTCATGCATGTCACAAAGAGAAGGACACGACTGAGTGACTAACACTTTCACTTTTCACTTTTTTTTCCCTGTAATTTTAAAAGACTTGTATAGCAAATGCGCCACCAATTTGGACCAAGAAGGAAGATTTATCAAATTTGAAAAAGACCTCCAAGCCTCCAAATCTCTGGATACTTAAAACAAGCAGAAGAAGTCATTTGCAAACATATGCCTGCTTATTTTCTCCATTGAAATTATTATTATTATTATTTCTTGGTTAGGCTCTTATTTTTATTATATCCTGCTCCTACTTCCTAAACTTAGAAGCAGGGTTTAACCAAGAAATGTTTCCTAACCTCAGAGATACGGGTCTTGCCAACTTTTACCTTGTGGAATTTCAGCATTCCCATGGAACTGTAGACTGTTAAGTGCTTCCTATTTCTCCCATTTAGGAATGGAAGTATATATTACAGTCATCTGTGTTGCTTTAGTACCATTGCATGGTGGGTGTGATGGGGTCAGGTAACTTGTTTAATAGTTTATATTCCTTAGATCAATAGCAGACATATCTGAGGAGACTGTCAAATTTAATCCAGATTGTGAAATTCTGAACATTGAGCCATATGCTAGAATTTGATGAGAATTTGGGGATCATAGATAAAGGTGAGTATATTTTGCATGAGCCTAGTGGCTCAGATGGTAAAGCATCCGCCTGCAATGTGGGAGACCTCAGTTCGATCCCTGGGTTGGGAAGATCCCCTGGAGGAGGGCATAGCAACCCACTCCAGTATTATTGCCAGGAGAATCCCATGGGCAGAGGAGCCTGGTGGGCTACAGTCCATGGGTTTGCAAAGAGTCAGACACGACCGAGTGATAAGCACAGCACAGAATGTAATTATCTGCACCCAGAAGCACTGGTAGCTTGTAAAAGTGGGATCTATTATTTCTCTCTGCAACCTTATCCCTTCAATGTGACTGCAGAATCCTTCATCGATTGTTTTCCCTCGCCTTAAATTGGACTTGCTTACATGATTTCATTTGACCAAACAGGAAGTTAGAAAACTTGAAGCAAGAGAGACCCGAAGAGCCACTCCTGAACACCAGGACTCACCCTTTCTCACTGCACGTGGACCCTGTGGTTGCCATGGAAGCGGTGGAAGCTAGTCGACTGGAAATTGACAGGCCATGTGAAGAAAAACAGAGGTCACAGACCCAGCGGTCAGTAAGCCCAGTTCTTATGACTGACACACACGTGGGCTCAACCAAGACCACGGGAGCCTGCCTCAGACCAGATGGACCACCTGGCTAAATGGATGATTTTTTTTTTTTAACTACAAGCTTTGGTGTCATTTTTGTTGTTGTTCTGTCACTCAGTCTTATCCAACTGTTTGTGACACCATGGACTGCAGCACGCCAGGCTTCCTTGTCCTTCACCATCTCCCAGAGTTTACTCAGACTCATGTCCATTGAGTCGGTGATGCCATCCAGCCATCTCATCCTCTGTTGCCCCATTCTCCTCCTGTCTTCAATCTTTCCCAGCATCAGGGTCTTTTCCAATGAGTCAGCTCTTTGCATCAGGTGAACAAACTATTCAGTTTCATCATCAGTCCTCCAGTGAATATTCAGGGTAGATTTCCTTTAGAATTGACTGGTTTGATCTCCTTGCAGTCCGAGTGAACCTCAAGAGTCTTCTCCAGCATCACAGTTTGAAAGCATCAATTCTTCGGCACTTTCTTTCTATTAGGCATTAAAAGGGACAGCATCATCAACACTAAAGAAAATATTTGTGATGCCCGTGTCCACCAACTTATCCCAGGCTCCACGACATACAGAGACCTTCTTTTAAAAAAATTAAAAACAGTCTTGCCATGTGGTCATAGATTTGAACAAGCATTTCACACACACACACACACACACACACACACACAAAGGAAAAAAAACTACACCCAAATGTCTAATAACTATATTTAAAAGTCCTCAGCTTCACTGGCCATCAGGGAAATGAAAATCAAAACCACAAGGCGATATACAGGTATCAGATTTACCGAAAGGAAAGCATAAGAAAATACCAAGCATCTGAGTGAATGTTGTTGAGCAACCACACTCACAGATCACTGGTGGGAGTATAAATTGATATTTTTAAAAACTGCTTGTCAGCAGCAACTCAAGTTGATACACTTACCCTGTTACCAAGCAATGTCATTTCTGGATAGGAATCTGGAAGAAATATGTGCATATGCTTACAAAAAATATACGAAATTGTTCACAGCAGTATGATTTGCAATGTTCTCAAACGAGACACTAAACAAATGTCTATCAGCAGAAGAATGGATAAACTATCATGCAGTGACACAAAATATCATTGCACAGAAATGATGTAAATAATCTAAAATGCTATACAACATGAAGGAATGTCTCAAAATATGATTTTGAACAAGGTAGACCAAAAAAGGTATGCAGTGTATTCTATTGAAACAAAAATAGGAAAATCTAACTTCATGTTTCCCGGACAGCATTGTGGTAAAGAATCTGCCTGCCAGCACAGGAGTTGAGAGTTCAGTCCCTGGGTCAGAAAGATCCCCTGGAGAAGGAAATAGCAACCCACCCCAGGATTCTTGTCTGGAGAATTCCATGGACAGAGGAGGTTGACAGCGATAGTCCATGGTTTCGTAAAAGAGTCAGACATGACTTAGCAACTACACACCAACAACAGCAAAAACAACTTAAGCTCTCAGAAATATAAGAAGTGGTTTTCCTTGGGGAAAGGATGAATATAAGTAAGGCTTTGTGGTGCCAGCAATATTCTGTTTCTTGACCTGGGGGCTGGTTACAGAGGAGAGATCAATTTGGGGAAAAACACAGATATACATTTATTGAAAGGATATATATCACCTTAATAAATGTTCCCAGTCCATCAACAACTTTCTTATTAAATGTTAATAGGATGGTAAAAATTAATACTTATAGTTGGTTTCCATCTGAATATTAATCAATATCCTCCTAAATGAAAGCAGATAGCCAAAATATCTGAAAGATTTTTAAATCAAATGATTCTCTGCCATCTTTCATTACACTCTCGAGCTATTTTTGCCTAGTATCTCAGTTCCACCTTATTTAAATTAGACATTATGTTAACAGTTAATTTCCTGGCATTATGCAATCAATGAATTTTAGATTTATTTAATGTTTAGCAATTTATTTGCTACCATTTCCCTTTCATTTCACGATCTGTGTTGGTTTTGATATTTCCCTCATTCTGAATACATAACTCAGTAGTCCTTCTCTCAGTAGTGTGTTTTGTTAGCAGTGGTTTCTATCTGAAAATGTCCTTTTTTAACACTGTCAGATATTTCAGGAGCTTGTATCAGTAGAGAATTCAAAGTTCACCATTGTTTTCTCACATCACTTTAAAGGTATTTCCTGCTGCCTTGTATCTATTTTTATCACTGTTAA
>NW_011495041.1:5044559-5049552 GCF_000754665.1 Bison bison bison
CCCGGAGCTTCAGCTTCTCCGCACGCGGGGCGAACTAATGAAGGCCCCGGCGCGCTGGGCCCCACAGGCAGCCGTCTGGGCGCCTGGGCCCGCGCGGCTGTGGGCGAGCGGACGGCGGCGCAGCCCTAGAGCGCAGCGAGGCGGCCAAGGGAGCTCCGGGGGCTCGCCCGGCGCGCCTAAAATGTCTAATTTTAATTTTAATTTATTCTGATAAAATCTTTTTTTATAGTCATTTTTATGACCTACTCTTTGATGTTCTAAAATTTCCCTGTTCTATGGATTAAATTATTTTCATATTCAAGATTGTGTGTATTTCCTAAATCTGAAAATTTATATAAATTTTGGAATATTCTCAATACTACCTTTAAAAATATTACCTTTCTCATTTTCTTTTTTCCTCTTAAGAGTTTCCAGTGGAGATGTATTGGAATTTCTCACCTGTCTACATAATTTTTTTTTCAATTTGTCTTTTATAATGTCATCTTTTAACCTTATTTCATTGCATCAAGATGAATCCCCCCAAAATGTGCTTTAACTTTTTCCTCAAACTCATGTATCTGTAGTTTCATAAATAATTTAATTTTTCCTTTGGTTCTTTTTATGTCCAGATTGTGTTTTATTTTCAAACATGACTTCTTGTAGTGTATATTTATCATATTTTTACTCCCTACTGTTATTCCTTTAATAACTTTAAACTTATTTTTATATAAAAGCAATAATTCTCTGGGGATTTAATTCTACTGTTTGTATTTTCTTCTATCCCTTGTTTACAGTGGATTGTTTCCTTCTGGGGTTTGTAATTTTAGACTGTGAACTCTTTTTTGTTAACACTGCCACTGTGGAACACCAGAAGTCTAGTGAGACATTTAAAATCCCCTACTTCATTTTATGGAACATCACAGTACTGTAGCCACATTTTATGTCAATATTTCAGATGATATTTCAAATATTTCCAAGACCACAAACTTGAATGTCAGATTTACATACAATGTAGGCTTATGATCAGAACTCTTCAAGGGACAGGTCTTTTTCTTAGAGGATGCTTCAGCTTGCCAGGGCTACCATACAAAGTGGATTTCCCTGGTGGCTCAGGGGTAAAGAATCTGCCTGCAATGCAGGATACCCAGGTTCAATCCCTGGGTTGGGAAAAATCCCCTGGAGAAGGAAACGGCAACCCACTCTAGTATTCTTGCCTGGAAAATCCCATGGACAGAGAAGCCTGGCAGGCTATAATCCATGGGGTTGCAAAGAGTCAGACACGACTGAACAACCACCACCACCATACAAAGTACCCAGGCTAAGTGGCTTAAAGTAAGAGTAGTTCTGAATGGAGAAAGTCTAATGTCAAGGTTGGTAGAGCTGATTCCTTCGAAAGGCTGTGAGGAAGGGATCTGTTCCAGGCCTCTTTCCTTGGCTTGTAGATCCATCTTCATATCCCCATGACATAGTCCCTGCATAGTACCTGGATCCAAATTTCCTCTTCTTATAAGACACTGGCCATATCAGGGGCTACCCATTATGGTAGGGCTAGGGATCTAATTTGAATTTTTCTGCCTCTGTAAAAATCATGTCTCCAAAGCAAGTTAGATATTGGAGATTAAGACCTGAACATGTGGATTCTGGGGACACAATTAAATCCATAACAACCACATGCTGTTTATCTTTTTTCTTTTTTAGTTTCTCTTTTACTAATAACACAGGTCTTTAACCTGTGTTTAACCCTTTAAGCATATAACTTTAATAAATGGGTCACATTTTCAAAGCAGCCTAGTGCTACCTTCAAACCAAATATGTCATATGTATGTTAAACCCACAACTTCTACTTGACCAAGATTATGAATCATGTTCATATATAGCAGAGGTTTTAATGCCTTAAGTTTTGTTCCTCTTTATTTTTAGATCCTTGGAATTTCTTTTATTTTTATGAGCTCATTGCAAATAAAAAGGTATGCTTGTGATGATGTACTCCTTACACTTTAGTAAAAGCAAAGGATGAAAGTTTCAGAGGCTTTTCAGTATCTCATGAGCTGTAATCCCACAACTGGAAAACTAGAGATTTCAGTTACCAATTACCACATAGAGAGGAAGAGTCACTTACTTAGAGGACAAAACTCATGCTCATTTGTGGGCTTTTGATTATCTCTAATGAAAATGAAATGGAAAAAAAAATGATTGAAATGCTTTCTCAGTTTTAATTTTTTTAATAATTGTTAATTTATTTATCTTTGTTTGTGCTGAGTTCTTGCTGTAGTGGCTTCACTTGTTGCAGAGTATGGGCTCTAGAGCATGTGGGCTCAGTACCTGTAGCTCCTGGGCTCTGGAGCACAAGCTCAATAGATGTGGTGCACAGTCTTGCTCCTAGACAGGTAGAATTTTCCTGCATTAGGGATCAAACTGTGTCTCTTATGTTGGTTGGCAGATTCTTTACTACTGAGCCACCAGGGAAGCCCTCCATTTTAAATCTTAGTGAACTAGATAACATTGGACCCATGTAACAAAAATGTTAATTTTACTGTTTTAGGATTATAATAGCTATAAATCTAATCAGTCCATCAATTCAGTCACTCAGTCGTGTCCAACTGTTTGCCACTCCATAGACTGCAGTATGCCAGGCTTCCCTGTCCATCACCAACTCCTGAAGCTTACTCAAACTCATGTCCATCGAGTCAGTGATGCCATCCAACCACCTCGTCCTCTGTTGTCCCCTTCTCCTCCTGCCCTCAATCTTTCCCAGCATCAGGATCTTTTCAAATGAGCCTGTTCGCTTCAGCATCAGTCCTTTTAATGAACATCCAGGACTGATCTCCTTTAGGATGGACTGGTTGGATCTTCTTGCAGTCCAAGGGACTCTCAAGAGTCTTTTCCAACACCACAGTTCAAAGGCATCAATTCTTCAGTGCTCAGCTTTCTTTATAGTCCAACTCTCACATTCATACTGGAGAATTCATAGCTTTGACTAGATGGACCTTTGTTGGCAAAGGTCTCTGCTTTTTTTTTTTTAATACAATATGGAGGCTTTAGTGTTATTATTTAATAAAATACATATTAATCTAGCAGAAATCAATTGCAGTATAAAAGTCAGAACAGAAAAATACAAATATGTGTCATTTTAGAAATAGCTCATTTGTTAAAATGCTTGTTATCCTTCTTTTTTCATGTGATGTATTGTTAGCTAAAAATATACCTCTGCCTCACGTCCTCATGGACCGCCACATGTCACATCATGTGTTTCCTTTGACATTTATCATGATGCTCTGCTCTCCCAGGCGATCTTTTCACATTTTCTCCTTTTGTATGAGTTGTGTTTGTTTTCCCTAAAGTCATTCCCACTGAGCTCCAAGCAGTCTCTTTTTTGCTCTAATTTCCCAGGTTCTCATATTTTTCTCTCGTTTGTTTCTCTACAGATTAACTTTTATCTCTAAAACCAGACAATGCACATGATATATGAGTGGTTTATTTATTCAAGACAATTAGTTCTTCTTATATATTAAGTACTTAATATCTTAAACTAAATTAGATTATTTTGAATTACACATATGCTTTCAGAGTAATAGTACCATTGAATGATTTGATGATTCTGCAGATAAAAGGAGAAAGATATGGAAATTTAAGCCTGAATTAGTCAATAAAGAATCTATCTGCAATGCAGGAACTCAGGCTGATTTCTGGGTTGGGAAGATCCTCTGGAGAATGGTATGGCAACCCACTCCAGTATTCTTACCTGGAGAATCCCATGAACAGAGGAACCTGACAAGCTGCAGTCCATAAGGTTGTACACGACTAAAATGACTTAAACCCAATATGTGTAGACTCAAAGCAATGCCTAGCACATTGGGCATGCTCTGTATGTGTCATGATTTCTTTTCTATTTTAGCAGTATCCAAAATTTCATGGCTGCAATCACCATCTGCAGTGATTTTGGAGCCTATAAAACAAAGTCTGACACTGTTTCCACTGTTTTCCCATCTATTTCCCATGAAGTGATAGGACCAGATGCCATGATCTCAGTTTTCTGAAGGTTGAGCTTTAAGCCAAATTTTTCACTCTCCTCTTTCACTTTCATCAAGAGGCTTTTTAGTTCCTCTTCACTTTCTTCCATAAGGGTGATGTCATCTGCATATCTGAGGTTATTGATATTTCTCCCAGCACTCTTGATTCCAGCTTGTGTTTCTTCCAGCTCAGCATTTCTCATGATGTACTCTGCATATAAGTTAAATAATGCAGATGGTGATTGCAGCCAAAACTGTGGTACATTTACACAATGGAGTATTACTTAGCCATTAAAAAGAATACATTTGAATCAGTTCTAATGAGGTGGATGAAACTGGAGCCTATTATACAGAGTGAAGTAAACCAGAAAGAAAAACACCAATACAGTATACTAACACATATATATGGAATTTAGAAAGATGGTAACAATAACCCTGTATACGAGACAGCAAAAGAGACACTGATGTATAGAACAGTCTTTTGGACTCTGTGGGAGAGGGAGAGGGTGGGATGATTTGGGAGAATGGCATTGACATATGTATAATATCATATATGAAATGAGTTGCCAGTCCAGGTTCGATGCACGATACTGGATGCTTGGGGCAGGTACACTGGGACGACCCAGAGGGATGGTATGTGGAGGGAGGAGGGAGGAGGGTTCAGGATGGGGAACACGTGTATACCTGTGGCAGATTCATTTTGATATATGGCAAAACCAATACAATATTGTAAAGTTAAATAAAATAAAATTAAAAAATAAAAATAAAATAATAAAAAAATAAAAGAGGTTTACTCCTTGGAAGGAAAGTTATGACCAACCTAGATAGCATATTCAAAAGCAGAGACATTACTTTGCCAACAAAGGTCCATTTGGTCAAGGCTATGGTTTTTCCACTGGTCATGTATGGATGTGAGAGTTGGACTGTGAAGAAAGCTGAGCACCAAAGAATTGGTGCTTTTGAACTGTGGTGTTGGAGAAGACTCTTGAGAGTCCCTTGGACTC
>NW_011495041.1:5049652-5050530 GCF_000754665.1 Bison bison bison
AGGACTGATGCTAAAGCTGAAACTCCAATACTTTGGCCACCTCATGGGAAGAGCTGACTCATTGGAAAAGACTCTGATGGTGGGAGGGATTGGGGGCAGGAAGAGAAAGGGATGACAGAGGATGAGATGGCTGAATGGCATCACCGACTCCATGCACAAGAGTCTGGGTGAACTCCAGGAGTTGGTGATGGATAGGGAAGCCTCAGATCAGATCAGTCACTCGGTCATGTCAGACTCTTTGCGACCCCATGAATCACAGCAGGCCAGGCCTCCCTGTCCATCACCAACTCCCGGAGTTCACTCAGACTCACGTCCATCGAGTCCGTGATGCCATCCAGCCATCTCATCCTCTGTTGTCCCCTTCTCCTCTTGCCCCCAATCCCTCCCAGCATCAGAGTCTTTTCCAATGAGTCAACTCTTTGCATGAGGTGGCCAAGGTACTGGAGTTTCAGCTTTAGCATCATTGCTTCCAAAAAAATCCCAGGGCTGATGTCCTTCAGAATGGACTGGTTGGATCTCCTTGCAGTCCAAGGGACTCTCAAGAGTCTTCTCCAACACCACAGTTCAAAAGCATCAATTCTTCGGTGCTCAGCCTTCTTCACAGTCCAACTCTCACATCCATACATGACCACTGGAAAAACCATATTCTTGACTAGATGGACCTTTGTTGGTAAAGTAATGTCTCTGCTTTTGAATATGCTATCTAGGTTGATCATAACTTTCCTTTAAAGGAGTAAGCGTCTTTTAATTTCATGGCTGCAGTCACCATCTGCAGTGATTTTGGAGCCCAGAAAAATAAAGTCTGACACTGTTTCCACTGTTTCCCCATCTATTTCCCATGAAGTGGTGGGACCGGATACCATGAGCTTCATTTTCTT
>NW_011495041.1:5050890-5073814 GCF_000754665.1 Bison bison bison
ATGATCTAGCGGATGTTGGCAATTTGATCTCTGGTTCCTCTGCCGTTTCTAAAACCAGCTTGAACATCAGGAAGTTCACGGTTCACATATTGCTGAAGCCTGGCTTGGAGAATTTTGAGCATTACTTTACTAGCGTGTGAGATGAGTGCAATTGTGCGGTAGTTTGAGCACTCTTTGGCATTGCCTTTCTTTGGGATTGAAATGAAAACTGACCTTTTCCAGTCCTGCGGCCACTGCTGAGTTTTCCAAATTTGCTGGCAGATTGAGTGCAGACTTTCACAGCATCATCTTTCAGGATTTGGAATAGCTCAACTGGAATTCCGTCACCTCCACTAGCTCTGTTCGTAGTGATGTTTTCTAAGGCCTAGTGTGCTGCAATTCATGGGGTCGCAAAGAGTCGGACATGACTGAGCAACTGAACTGAACTGTATTGAACTACCTCTATCCCAACCACTCTTGTAGGTCAAAATAAAAATACCTACAGTCAATGAAGTACTGAAACATTTACTGGATCCACAACAGAGTCCCAAAGAAACTGCATTGGATGAGGTTTGCCATGTAAATTCTGAGTCAAATTTAAATTAAGGTCTGAGAGCAGAGGGGAGGAGTGACAGAAATTATTTAATGTTGGCAGTATTAATTGGCATCAGTGGCTTTCCAACCTGAAGTTCTTCTGAAGTATGAGCAGTGTGCCACCTACTTTCTCATATTCACCAATAACGTCAATGTGCAGTTACTTCTTGTCATTAGGTATATGAAGCTGCAACTCAGATATCAGTGGATAATTTTTGTAAAGTGACCAGTACTGTAAATTTTGAATATTATATAGTTACAATTACTGGAAGCAAGAGATGAAAGATAATTTTGAAGTTATTACCATGTTGTTGTTGAGTCACTAAGTCATGTCCAATTCTCTGAGACCCCATGGACTGCAGCATGGCAACCTTCCCTGTCCTCCACTATCTCCCAGAGTTTCAGTTATTATCATAAAGACCTAAAAAACGGAAGATGGAATATTCTGGAATTGGTGTGACCCAACGGGTGTCTGTGTGGGTATGGGTGTGTCTACAAAAAATGGACCTATGTCCCCGTGAAAGAAAAATAGGTAAATAAAAATACATCTAAACAGTTGACATCTATCCAAAGAAGAGAAAACTCACTGATCAATCAAAATAAGCACAAGAGAAATTAACAAACAGAAATTTAACAGAACAAAGAGATTCAAGATAAGCTCCAAATAATTTCCTGAGCCTGAATGAAACATGACTTCCTATATAAATAATTTAGTCAGTAAATGAAGCAGAAGTTCAAAGATGAGACTGGAATCAGTGGCTTGGAAGAAAAAAATGGAAGAAATAAGTCAGAAGAAAACCATCAGGGAAAAGTTAAGGGATTTAAAGGATTTATCCAGAAGACCTAACATACGAATAATGGGAATTCCAGAAGGAGAAAACAGAACAGATGGAAGGCTGTTAATAATTAAATAAATTAAATAAATCATAGAGATCTATTTCCCTTGCTGAGGAAATACCTGAAACTGCAGATTTGGAGAAGATTAATGAGAAATGACACACTCTTGAACCTCCTATTGAAAAATTTCAAAAATCTAAGACAAATAGAACAATTTATAAAATGCAAAATAAAAAAAATAAAGTGAAAATGTACTGACCTTATGTATAACATTGAGATATCAAACACAGATTAATAACTTCTACAGCCTACTATGAATAAGATATTGCAATCACACAGTACAACATATAGACTAGTTTATCACGCTTTTGTGAAGAAGAAGAAAGACTACATTCATGGTGACAAATACCTTGTTTGTTAAATTTAAATGGATATAAGAAGATTAGCTTAGAATGGGCAATGTAAGTAATGCACTCATAAAGCCAAAAGAGTGTATGACACCACACTGAGACAACTAGTTAATTTGAGCCAACTGATGAGAGCAACTGGAATGCTAAAAAAAGAAAACAAAACATGAGGCTATTAAAATGGTACATGGTCTGAAAATGAAGGAAACTCAGGGAGAAGCTAGCCTTTGGATCCACTTTTTGAATAGAAGTAAAGGAAGTGGGAAAGATGAGACGTGAAGGAGATATTTTACACCCGGGACCTTAAGGAGGAACTGGATGTAGGGCCATCTTGAGCTTCTCAATATTCTCCAATATTAGGAGCCCAAACCTCTTATGGTTAAGAGATTACCTAAAAGGGACCAGCCAGGACAGAAGTGATTCAGTGTAATGACGGAGGAGCAAACAGTTACAATTTTCCAAAGTTATTAAAAAATAGAACAGAGATTTAAAATGAAATGCACAGACTCAGAAGAGAAAAAAGGACAAACAAAACCTCAATTAAATATATCTCAGGAAAACTACTTAAAAGAAACAAAGCAACTAAAAGAAAATCATAAGTACAGCCAGAGAGTAAAAAGCAATTAATTTTATTAAAGCAAAAATATGTTTAAGCACCTATCCCAAAAGAAACAATGGATGTCAAGAAATAATGGAATGATACCTTTAAATTGCTGAGAAAAAAATGACTGTGGGCTCAGAATTCTGTAACCAGAAAAAAAAAAAAGAAAGAAAAAAACCTTCAACAATGGAAATACATGTCCTAAAGATAAGGGCAACTGCCCCAGTAGCACATGCATGCCACGAACTACAGCACACACTTCAGGAAACAATTTAGAGAAAGGACGGATGGCAGGTTCTCATTGCCTTATCACACTGGATAAAGACACATCTAACACAGCATATGGCAGTCTTAGAAGATCACCCAACCCCTGGACTTGGGGTTTTGGATTGTGGGGTAGAGAAAGTGCTCTCATCCTTGTCAGGACTCAACAGGAGAGTGGCATAGTAGGGGCTTGATTGCAACCCTATGCTAGCAGCTCTATCTTTTTTTGTGGGACTAACCACAAGTCCCTCCCAGGCTAGCGTCAATGGCTTCTGTTTGCACATCCTGTGATGCGCCTATGTGACATAACAGCATCAGGAAACATGCTAGCCCTCGTGGTGGATATAACATTCCCAACATCCTCGTGAGGCTTGGGTCTAAGACTGAGCTGGATGAATATTGATGTCCTCATGCTGGGCCTTAACTAGTTTGCCTGGGTTCTTTGCAGAAGTTCATTCCTTTTCTGGGGCTTCCCAGGTGACGCTAGTGGTAAAGAATCCACCTGCCAATTCAGGAGACAAAGGAGACTCAAGTTCAATCCCTGGGTGAGGAAGATCCCCTGGAGGGGGAAATGACACCCCATTCCAGTATTCTTGCCTGGGAAATCCCATGGACAGAGGAGCCTGATGGGCTACAGTCCATGGGGTCACAAAGAGTCAGACAGGACTGAGCAGAATTCACAATGATTCCTTTTCTGAGACTCCAGCCTACCTGGGATCTGTGTTAGACAAAAACAAAAACAAAAACAAAAAAAAAACAATAAATGAACAAATAAAACCACATACCTGTGAGTGAAATAAAAGCATTTTCAGAAGAAAACACCTGCAGAATGTTCCACCAGAAGAACTGCAATGAAGAAGGGAGAGTGGGGATATTTTTGGTCAAGAAGGGAAATCATTCTAGATGGAAACTCAGAAGTGCAGAAATAAATAAAGAGAAATAGAAAGGAGTAAAAAAGGCTGAGTGCCAAAGAACTGATGCTTTTCAAATTGTGGTGCTGGAGAAGACTCTTGAGAGTCCCTTTGACAGCAAGGAGATCAAACCAGTCAATCCTAAAGGAAATCAGTCCTGAATATTCATTGGAAAGACTGATTCTGAAACTGAAACTTCAGTAATATGGCCACCTGATGCAAAGAGCTGACTCATTGTGAGAGACCCTGATGCTGGGAAAGATTGAAGGCAGGAGGTGAAGGGGACGACAGAGGATGAGATGGTTGGGTCATCACTGACTCAGTGGACATGAGTTTGAGCAAACTCCGGGAGATAGTGAAGGGCAGGGAAGCCTGATGTACTGTAGTTCCTGGGGTCACAAAGAGTTGGACATGACTTAGTGACTAAACAAAAACAACAAAAGTGGGCAAGGGCCAGATTCCAGGATAGTGGAGTCAGAGTTATGGATTATGTTCCTATGTGCCTGTCATAACTACATATTTTTATTTGAATGATTTACCATTTATTTCAATATTAAGGTAATTATCAGAATGTTTTAGAACCAGGTAATTTGGCCTATATAGTACACAGCCCTTTTCAGACACAAATTGAACAAATGGTTTAAGAGAGGTGAGTCCATTTATTTTTGTTTGATTTTTCTTGTTGTTTGGTTTGGTTTGCAGAATGTTTTTGCAGCTCTTCAGAAACAGGTTGTCTGCTTGCAACAAAAGCTAATTAAATGTAAGAATTTTACATGTTTACTAAGAGAAAGTGAAGGAAAATGAAAGTGTTAGTTGCTCAGTTGTGTCCAACTCAGTGCAACCCCATTGACTGTAACCCACCAAGCCCGCCAGGCTCCTCTGTCCATGGGATTTTCCAGGCAAGAATACTGGTAGGTTGCCATTTCTTTCTCCAAGGGATCTTCCCGACCCAAGGATTGAACTTGGATCTTCTGCACTGCAGGCAGATTCTTTACCATCTCAACCACCAGGGAAGGACCTGGGATATTCAACAGAAGAAGGAAGTGAAATGTTAATATCAACAGGGCTTCCTCCCAGAGGCCGTTGGGAAGTGATGACGATATAGAGCAACACAGCAGCTGTGACCTGTGACCAAGAGAAATACCAAATACAGCAGGGGAAATACCCGCCTCCCCTCCCCAGGCAGTCCTCTGAAATAAGGGGATTTTCTCTGAGAAAATAAGTATCTCCTCTCACACTGGGCTTCCCTGGTGGCTCAGAGGTTAAAGCGTCTGCCTGGAATGCAGGAGACCCGGGTTCAATCCCTGGGTCGGGAAGATCCCCTGGAGAAGGAAATGGCAACACACTTCAGTACTCTTGCCTGGAGAATCCCATGGAGGGAGGAGCCTTGTAGGCTACAGTCTGTGGGGTCGCAAAGAGTTGGACACGACTAAGCGACTTCACTTTCACTTTCTCACACTGGGGAGTTAATCAATGGATTAAGAACTATTACACTACATTTGAATTACATACAGCTCCTTGCTTTTACCACTAATGTCAGCAGCACAGGCAGTGAACCAAGGGTTAGAATATACACTAGGAGTGGGACAAGATGACACACAGAGAGAGATTATAGCAGCCCTAACCATTGGTGGCCAAGAGTCTAGCAATCAGTAAGAGAGGGCAACTCCTCTTAAGAGAGCATTTTTAAGCAATTAGGAAAATCACATCTGGAGAAGGAAATGGCAACCCTCTTCAGTATTCTTGTCTGGAAATCCCATGAACAGAGGAGCCTGGTGGGCTACAGTCCATGGGATTGCAAAAAAGTCGGACACGACTGAGCAACTAAACCACAACAACTTAGTCATATACACCAATACTGGTGGACCTAGGAAACATCATAATGAAAAAAACAAACAGGAAAGCTGCAGACATGCATATGGTTTAGCTTTATATGTGTAGTTGGTGAAACAAATTTAAAAATGAAATTCATATAAACCTTATGTGAGCAGTTTAGGATAGGGCTGCCTCAATCGAAAGAAAATCCAGAGATCTTTGCTTGATATGCATATTCTGTTGAGTGAGAAACAAATTGTTCCTAAACAGAGATTTCAAAACCAAAAGGGGTCAAGAGGCTTGGTTCTCAGCAGTTCCGGCTCAGTTTATAAACATGAATGAGGGAGTACATTGTCTTGTGTTTGGTTACTGGAAACTTAAGTTCTGTTTACTTGTCTATAGTTGATTGGCTAGAAAGCGAGACGGTCACATGGACATGAAGAAAGCTTAAGTTTTGGTTAAGGTCAGAGTCAGCATAGGGAAACCAAGATAGTTTGTTTCAGTTATGTAGCCTTCAGTATAATTGAAAAAGTGGCAATATTTCCTGTAAAGTGAAGTCACTCAGTCCTGTCCAACTCTTTGTGACCCCATGGGTTGTAGCCTACCAGGCTCCTCTGTCCATAGAATTTTCCAGGCAAGAGTACTGGAGTGGGTTGCCATTTCCTTCTCCAGGGGATCTTCCCAACCCAGGGATCGAACCCGGGTCTTCCTCATTGCAGGCAGACACTTTACCATCTGAGCTACCAGCTTACAGTATAGCCTTCAGTATTTAGTAGAAAAGTCTATTCAAGCTATGGCCTTTATTTTTTATTCTGCTTAACACCCCAATTAAAAAAAAAAAAGAATCTAGCCATAATCAAATCTTTTACCTGCATGGTAGATTACTGGTATTACTTTAATAATATTTAATTAGTAATAAAATATATAAAATTATGCACACATTACTTGTATTTAGGCACTTCTTTCTATATATTAGAATTTATATTAATAAAAACCAATCATTCAAGTGATCCATCTATTGTATGTATCAATGCTAAGTTCTTTGAATCTTGAGACTGCTTTTCTTCTATAGGGTGGTCTTCAGCTCAAGATTATTGTCCCTGGCTGACCCACAGGAAGTCATGAGTTGGAAGTCATAAGGTGTTAATGTTCTGTCAACATCAGATACCTGTCCAGTAGGGGAGGTACATTGACTCCCATCTCTAAAGTCAGAGGTGTGACCTTGGGTTTCACCTTTACCCTATTTAGGTTTGTCAGCTCTTACTTGGATTCCATGAACCATCTTAGCACCCTTCTAATAAATTCCATTTTTTTTATATACAAAAAGTTAAAATGTAAAAGCAATCTACCTAACTTTCCCCTGACAAAATCATAAAGCATTTGTATGTACTTAATTGTTGAGACTTAAATTGTTTTTTGATTTCTGTGTCCAACTGCATTAACTTCAGATCTTCCTCTTTTTAGTATAAGTAACTATTAGAAGGGACTTCCCTGGTGACTTAGATAGTAAATCTGTCTGCAGTGCAGGAGATCCAGGTTCAATCCTTGGCTTGGGAAGATCCCCCTGGAGAAGGGAATGGCAACCCACTCCAGTATTCTTGCCTGTAGAATCCCAGGGATAGAGGATCCCAGCAGGCTACAGTCCATGGGGTGGCAAAGAGTTGGACACAGCTGAACGACTAAGACTTTCACTCAACCATTTAAAAACCTCTGTTAATAATCATCATGACAGGACAAACTTTCCAAGTGTGACGTAGGCACTGTTTGTCATTTCATCCTTATTTAGGCAAAATTCTCCCAGATGTCAATAAACTTTTGATAATAAAATTTACTGAGCATATGTGTGATAAATCCAGATGTCCAGGATTTCTGCCCTTTATCTGCATGACGCCCATCGTACAATGGAAATTTAACATATTGATTATATTGGACCAGAATACTTATGCTTGCTATACATGCTTCCAGAAATGATCAGTAAATTTACCTAGTGGGATTTGGGAATTTGTTCAAGCTAAACTTTATTAACCAACAGTATTCTTTTTTGTTTTATTAAAGATTTGTTTTAATGTGGGTCATTTTTTAAAAACCCTTTTTGAATTTTTACAATAGTACTTCTATGTTTTGATTTTTTGTCCATGCCATCCAGCATGTGGCATCCTAGCTCCCTGACCAGGAATCAAACCCATATTCCCACCCAACCCACATTGGAAGGTGAAGTACCAACCACTGAACCACCAGGGAAGTCCATAGCTAGTCTTATTCTGAACAGAAACTCTTGATTTTATAATAGAGGTCACTGTGAGACCATGCTGAATTGTATAGGGTGTCTGTCTGTCTGTCACTGGACAAAAAGATTCAAGGGTAAGTAACATGCTGAATCATAGTATTTATTAATAGTTGAATCATGTAGTTTAGT
The DNA here is from genome assembly GCF_000754665.1 of Bison bison bison. NCBI lineage: Eukaryota > Metazoa > Chordata > Mammalia > Artiodactyla > Bovidae > Bison > Bison bison. The sequence continues at coordinate 5,058,715 of NW_011495041.1, forward strand.
TTCCAAGTGTTACATTATTCAAGAGAAGAATAGATTATGCTACAGATAATTATGAGTGACATGTTAGATTGAACAGTAATTACATAAATATTCCATCATTGTCAATATAAAGTAATGTTCATCAGCAAAATATTTTTTAAAAATCCAATTAGTCAGAACTGATGACTTAATGAGTTGGAGTAGAGAGCAATTACCGTCCGTCCTATTTTTGATGGATCTTCCAATGATCAAAGGTTATCCTAAAATTGCACTGTAAGAAAACACAACAGAAAATTCCATTGTGCTCCCAGTATATTAAAATGACAGGGGAAAAAAAACAAAGTTTCATTCACATGATTTGTTTTAGAAGATAAGGCTCTATCTTTAATATACTTGCACAATAAGGAATATTAAAAAGTAGGGTTTTCTTAGAGGCAAACAGACAATTAATTGGTAATGTAGTCATAAGACATCAACTAAACAACAACAAGATTTTTTTTTTGTCTGCTTACAGAACTGTGCAAATATTGCTGCAGAAACTCATCTTTTGTTCACCAGTGAAGAACAGAAACAAGGAGACTGAGTTTTGGTGAAGTAGAAAAGAGTAGCTTTTATTGCTTTGCCAGCCAAAGGGAGCCACAGCAAGTGAATGCCCTGAAGACTCTGTCACCCACCCTGGAGGGGGTAATAAGGAGTACTATGGTGTCCAAGGGGCAGGGCACGATCTGCTCATGGACAATTCTTAGATCAGTTGGCATCAAGGTGAACTTTTAAACATCATCAACCTTCTGGTTTCAATCAGGCTAGGATCTATATTCTTGTAGTCAGCAGTTTTCATCTGGAGTGAAGGGGGCATCTATTTCTTGTAAAGACAACTTAGGAATGTGTGTCAGGCATTTATCGATATCTTTCAGGGAACTGGGAGTTGAGTGATTCAGCTATGTGGTGGATTTATAGTTCCCAGCCCAACAGGTATTCTTTGTTTCTACATCTTCACAGTTCCCGATCAGTGACTCTTGAGGCAGTACTTTATTTCAAAAGACAAGGACACAGGGGCTTGTATATGGCTTCAGCATCACCAAAATGAATTCATTTCTATCACTCTAAAAGATCCTTCATGCTCATTTGCGTTCAGTTCTCTGTCATGTATCTATCTGCCTGTTGCTCAGTACTGTTCGACTCTGTGACCCCATGGACTCCAGCATGTCAGGCTTCCCTGTCCTTCACCACCTCCCAGGGTCTGATCAAACTCATATCCATTGAGTCAGTGATGCCATCCAACCATCTCATCTTCTGTCGTCCCCTTCTCCTTCTGCCTTTAGTCTTTCCCAGCATCAGGGTCTTTTCCAATGAGTCAACTGTTCACATCAGGTGGCCAAAATATTGGCGCTTCAGCATCAGCCCTTCCAAAGAATATTCAGGGTTAATTTTCTTTAGGATTGACTGGTTTGATCTCCTTGCAGTCCAAAGGACTTTCAACAGACTATCTACCTACATACTCATGTATCTATCTTTACAAACACTTTCTTCCTTCCATTTTTATTTTCCTGTGTACACATTATGTAAAAGATACTCAATTTCTCACTTTTGACTTATTGTCCTTTTAATATGATCTCCTGGTATTAATCTCATTCTATATGTGAATACACATGCACACACATATATATTCTAAATATATTACAGATGGGATCAGATAGAGTTAGTCAAGAAACAATGCTGGTACACCTAAGTGTGTGCTGTGGAAATAAGTAAAGTAATGCAAAATAACTTAAACAACTGCTATTTGGAGAGCCAGGAGTAGAGGACAAAGTGAATCTTAGGAAATAAAGCCTGAATCCATTTGAAGACAATTGTATGTAGATCAGAAAATCTCCTGAGTTACTTTACCAAGGATAAAAAAGTAAGCATAAATACAACAAATGTTAAGCCAATGAATAGCAGGAGTAACACTAAATAAAGTAGTCCTGTCATCTGAGTTTGATCCAATCAAGGACATGACTTTGCTGAAAAGGTGAGCATTCCAACTTTCTTTTAGATGTGACAGATGGAGACAAGACTTCAGGATAAACAAAGCGCGTTTGTGATCATGTTAACTTTGTAAACCAGCAACAGATGTGCTCTGTAGGGGAGTGCTAACTCCACCAAAGATAAAACTTGGCAGAGAAGTTCCCATCTTTGCATCTTCCAACTGTTGCCTCATATCCATCCTTACACACAAGTACATTTGCTGCAAGAGCGGTACCTCTCAAGAGAACCAGCCATTTTCCTGAACCTGCAATAATAGAAACCAAAATAGAATCTCATAATCTTAGCCTATTCTTTCAATAGAGAAGAGACATTACATAATCAAACACTGAAACATTTGCCTCTGCTCAAGAAGTTTCCATGTAAAGAAAACTGCTTTACAAATATCTCATGAAGTCAGGTTAGTCCCCTTCTCGAAACTAATAATTGTTTAAACTGGCAATAAAAATTCACTTAATGTAATCCTCACAATTCATCTCTAAGGAATAAAATTCTTGTACCATCTGTAAAAACTGAAGTAATCTAAATAAAAACCACCCACAATATTTATGAGAAAGTGTAGGCTGAAATATATTTTCAGTAGTTCAAAATAATCAAGGCAAAGGATGATGCCTAAAAGAATCCACAAAGTGCAAAAAAGACCAAAAGAAAATAGCATTAAGGAGCTTCTTTCTAAAAATATGCATTGATACTTATTTCTGAGAAAATGATAAATTGTCTACAGTATTTTTAGGAGCTCCAAAGTAAACGAAAAGTGTTTTTGGTACCATATGTGATTCAAAATTGAGATGAATAAAAAACAGATGAAAGTAAAATGAAGCCATCCATGAAGACACAGTTTAGGAAAATTTAAAATCTATGCCCAAATAAACATTTTCAATAGTAAAAGAAATATCTGATACCAAGTATCCAAATTATGGACACTTCATTTAGTAGAGCATCACAATTTTTACACAGAGTAAAATGAAGAGATGAGCAAACAACCAAAAATCTTTCCAATTTCTGAGAACAAACAAACACCATAAAATGAGGTGCAAATACAGAGAACTGAAAGGACCAACAAATAAGGACAGAACTATGAGAGTACACAGACCACTGTGAAGAGCCTGAGAAGCAGCTCGCAAGAACTGGTAAAGCCCGAGGGAAGTACGTACTCCATGCGGTGGACAGGCATGAGAGACAGTGGAAACATGGAGAGACACACAGGTCTCTAGATGGGAGGACTTACACTGTGAAGAAGTCGGTTCTCTCCAAATAACCTACATTAAAAAAAATGAATCAAAAATGGTTTCTGAATAACTCAGCTTATACTAAAATTCACTGCGTGGGAGCGGGGTTCAGGATGGGGAACATGTGTACACCTGTGGTGGATGCATGTTGATGTATGGCAAAACCAATACAATATTGTAAAGTAAAAAAAAATAATAATAAATAATAATAATAAAAATATTAAATAAATAAAATGCCCTGCAAAGATAAAAGGAGCATGAATAACTAAAACAAAATGAGGTATTAACTATGAGGTAATCACAAATTTTCCTACTTAAAACATTGTTTTTTCATAAATATGTAAATAAATGAATATAACACAACATAGGATCCATAGGATTCTTAATATGTGATGAATGTGTCTTTTTATTTTACTGATAAAATGACATATTCAATAATTTCATCTCAGACAACTGGCTAATAATTTATTCTCTTTCATCAGCAACCAAAAATATAATTTCTAGATGGATTAAAAGTCTAACCTGAAAAACTTTTAAATGGATAAAAATGAAAATTATTGGATAATATTTTCATAGTTTTCAAGTTGAAGAACTCTTTCTGTAACCACATAAAAATGATAGCATACACAGGAAAAAGATTTTCAAATATATATGAATACATAAAAAAGGCTAAATATAAAATAAAAAGAGAAAACAATATAGTATAGGTTTTAATAGTACAATATTTCACAAAATATAAAATATGAGTAATCAGCAAATGTAGAAATTACTTAACATCACGAATAATTGAGAAAACACAAATGAAAGCATCACTTAAAATAATTTTATATTGGATTGGAAAATACCAAAATGTATTAAGAGTATCCATTGTTAGTGAAATGCATAATGATATACTTTGGGGGGCGGGCTTGTGGTCTGGTCTACTTTTGGAGACAATATGGCATCTGTCAAAATCACCATATAAATATCATTAAGATTAATTTTACTCCTGAAGTATATACTACAGAAAGGCTTGTGCTTGTACTCAAAGATGTGTGTTTAAGGATGTGAATGGGCAAGCATCCGAAAAATACTTAGTGTCCACCTTTATGGAAGTGCATAATGTACTATGTAATACAGTATTAAGTGTAAATACATTGTTGTTCAGTGGCTCATTCGTGTCCAACTCTGTGCGACCCCATGGACTGCAGCACGCCAGGCTTCTCTGTCCTTCACCATCTCCTGGAGTTTACTCAAACTCATGTCCGTGGAGTTGGTGATGCCACCCAACCATCTCATCCTCTGTCATCCCCTTCTCCTCCTGCCTTCAATCTTTCCCACATACACATAAATGTCACACTAAAAAATATACTGTATTTACATGAAAGCTTCCCAAGGTATACATTTAAGGGAGAAAGTCAAGTCACCAAACTCAACAAATGTATGTACAAAATGTATTACAAAGTATTTGTTTGCCTATTATATGTTTATAAAAATGCAAACAAAATCAGAGGTAGAGTCTCCCAAGCTGACAACAAAGTCCTCTGTTGAACAAACTATTAGCAGTTTTATCTGGATAGGGGCACGGAAGAAGAAGATGTATGGATCTCTGTCAAGAGAATCGATTGAATTTACTGTATGCAGGTGACTAAGCATTGTTTGAAATAACTTTAAAGAAAATGGTTCAGGTGATAATTTTGTAAATTAAAAAAAAAAAGATGGCATATCAAGTACAGTCTTCTAGTAAAGTTTGTTTTCTAGAGAATGGAAAATTGGAAAGGTATTTAAGAAATAAAATCATAAATATTTGACCAAGAACTTATCTATTTAACCTTTCTGCAGTCAGGCAAACAAGACATATTTCCCACATTTTTAAGGACAAATTGAGTTTTTGTATTCTCAGAAGAGGAGCTACCCACACGACGAGGTCAGAGGAGGCGGCCAAGAGGAGCAACCCCATGTCCAAGGAGCGGTGGCTGCACAGGTGCAGGAGGGCTTAGAGGAGCTACTCCATGTTCAGTCAAGCTCCGGAGGGGTGGCCGAGAGGAGATACTCCTCGTCCAAGGTAAGGAGCAGTGGCTGTGCTTTGCTGGAGCAGCCGTGGAGAGATACCCACGTCCAGGGTAAGAAAAACCCAAGTAAGATGATAGGTGTTGCGAGAGGGCATCAGAAGGCAGACACACTGAAGCCATAATCACAGAAAACTAGCCAATCTGATCACATGGACCACAGCCTTGTCTAACTCAATGAAACTAAGCCATGCCGTGTGGAGCCAACCCAAGACGGATGGGTCATGGTGGAGAGGTCTGACAGAATGTGGTCCACTGGAGAAGGGAATGGCAAACCACTTCAGTATTCTTGCCTTGAGAACCCCATGAACAGTATGAAAAGGCAAAATGATAGAATACTGAAAGGGGAACTCCCCGGATCGGTAGGTGCTGAATATGCTACTGGAAATCAGTGGAGAAATAACTCCAGAAAGAATGAAGCGATGGAGCCAAAGCAAAAGCAATATCCAGTTGCAGATGCGAGTGGTGATAGAAACAAGGTCTGATGCTGTAAAGAGCAATACTGCATAGGAATCTGGAATGTCAGGTCCATGAATCAAGGCAAATTGGAAGTGGTCAAACGGGAGATGGCAAGAGTGAACGTCGACATTCTAGGAATCAGTGAATTTAAATGGACTGGAATGGGTGATTTTAACTCGGATGACCATTATATCTACTACTGTGGGCAGGAATCCCTTAGAAGAAATGGAGTAGCCATCATGGTCAACAAAAGAGTCCAAAATGCAGTACTTGGATGCAATCTCAAAAATGACAGAATGATCTCTGTTCGTTTCCAAGGCAAACCATTCAATATCACGGTAATCCAAGCCTATGCCCCAACCAGTAACGCTGAAGAAGCTGGAATTGAACGGTTCTATGAAGACCTACAAGACCTTTTAGAACTAACACCCCAAAAAGATGTCCTTTTCATTATAGGGGACTGGAATGCAAAAGTAGGAAGTCAAGAAACACCCGGAGTAACAGGTAAATTTGGCCTTGGAGTACAAAATGAAGCAGGGCAAAGGCTAATAGAGATTTGCCAAGAGAACCCACTGGTCATAGCAAACATCCTCTTCCAACAACACAAGACTCTACATATGGACATCACCAGATGGTCAACACCAAAATCAGACTGATTATATTCTTTGCAGCCAAAGATGGCGAAGCTCTATACAGTCAGCAAAAACAAGACCAGGAGCTGACTGTGGCTTAGATCATGAAATCCTTATTGCCAAATTCAGACTTAAATGGAAGAAATTGGGGTAACCACTAGACCATTCAGGTATGACCTAAATCAAATCCCTTATGATTATACAGTGGAAGTGAGAAATAGATTTAAGGGACTAGATCTGATGGATAGAGTGCCTGATGAACTATGGACGGAGGTTCATGACATTGTACAGGAGACAGGGATCAAGACCATCCCCATGGAAAAGAAATACAAAAAAGCAAAATGGCTGTCTGGGGAGGCCTTACAGATAGCTGTGAAAAGAAGAGAAGCCAAAAGCAAAGGAGAAAAGGAAAGATATAAGCATCTGAATGCAGACTTCCAAAGAACAGCAGGGAGAGATAAGAAAGCCTTCCTCAGCGATCAATGCAAAGAAATAGAGGAAAACAACAGAATGGGAAAGACTAGAGATCTCTTCAAGAAAATTAGAGATACCAAGGGAACATTTCATGCAAAGATGGGCTCAATAAAGGACAGGAATGGTATGGACCTAATAGAAGCAGAAGATATTAAGAAGAGGTGGCAAGAATACACAGAACAACTGTACAAAAAAGATCTTCATGACCAAGATAATCACGATGGTGTGATCACTGACCTAGAGCCAGACATCCTGGAATGTGAAGTCAAGTGGACCTTAGAAGCATCACTAAGAACAAAGCTAGTGGAGGTGATGGAATTCCAGTTGAGCTATTTCAAATCCTGGAAGATGGTGCTGTGAAAGTCTGCACTCAATATGCCAGCAAATTTGGAAAACTCAGCGGTGGCCACAGGACTGGAAAAGGTCAGTTTTCATTCCAGTTCCAAAGAAAGGCAATGCCAAAGAATGCTCAAACTACTGCACAATTGCACTCATCTCACACATTAGTAAAGTAGTGCTCAAAATTCTCCAAGCCAGGCTTCAGCAATATGTGAACCGTGAACTTCCTGATGTTCAAGCTGGTTTTAGAAAAGGCAGAGGAACCAGAGATCAAATTGCCAACATCCTCTGGATCATGGAAAAAGCAAGAGAGTTCCAGAAAAACATCTATTTCTGCTTTATTGACTATGCCAAAGCCTTTGACAGTGTGGATCACAATAAACTGTGGAAAATTCTGAAAGAGATGGGAATACCAGACCACCCGATCTGCCTCTTGAGAAACCTATATGCAGGTCAGAAAGCAACAGTTAGAACTGGACATGGAACAACAGACTGGTTCCAAACAGGAAAAGGAGTAGGTCAAGGCTGTATATTGTCACCCTGCTTATTTAACTTATATGCAGAGTACATCATGAGAAACACTGGGCTGGAAGAAGCACAAGCTGGAATCAAGATTGCCAGGAGAAACATCAATAACCTCAGATATGCAGATGACACCACCCTTATGGCAGATAGTGAAGAGGAACTAAAAAGCCTCTTGATAAAAGTGAAAGAGGAGAGTGAAAAAGTTGGCTTAAAGCTCAACATTCAGAAAACGAAGATCATGGCATCTGGTCCCATCACTTCATGGGAAATAGATGGGGAAACAGTGGAAACAGTGTCAGACTTTATTTTGGGGGGGCTTCAAAATCACTGAAGATGGTGATTGCAGCCATGAAATTAAAAGACGCTTACTCCTTGGAAGGAAAGTTATGACCAACCTAGATAGCATATTCAAAAGCAGAGACATTACTTTGCCAACAAAGGTCCGTCTGGTCAAGGCTATGGTTTTCCCAGTGGTCATGTATGGATATGAGAGTTGGACTGTGAAGAAGGCTGAGCGTCGAAGAATTGATGCTTTTAACTGTGGTGTTGGAGAAGACTCTTGAGAGTCCCTTGGACTGCAAGGAGATCCAACCAGTGCATTCTAAAGGAGATCAGTCCTGGGTGTTCTTTGGAAGGACTGATGCTGAAGCTGAAACTCCAGTACTTTGGTCACCTCATGGGAAGAGTTGATTGATTGGAAAAGACCCTGATTCTGGGAGGGATTGGGGGCGGGAGGAGAAGGGAACGACAGAGGATGAGATGGCTGGATGGCATCACCAACTCGATGGACATGAGTTTGAGTGAACTCCAGGATTTGGTGATGGACAGTGAGGCCTGGTGTGCTGTGATTCATGGGGTCGCAAATAGTCGGTCTCTACTGAGTGATTGAACTGAACTGATCCTCAGAAGTGTGTGGAGGACATTGCCAAATAACAAATGAATGAGTGAATGAATAAGTGAACAGCTTTCAATATCTACCTTCTTTTCAGACATTTTGATTTCAGTTTCAGCAACTGCATACTCTTTGGTTGCCTATAAGTTTCACTTTCCTGCCTGTTAACTGGGAATAATTCTGCAGTGCTCTGCATGGTCAGACCTTTTTTCTACTCTAAAGAATTTATTTTTAAAAAAAATTCTCAACTTATACTTCAATCCTGCTAGGTCACCAGCCGGCTAACATACGTTCTACTCAGTTATATAGCCTGTTTCTTGACAATCACTTTAAATTACCTACTTGGTTTTAATTTATTTTAAAGATTAAATGAGATTGCTTAAGTGGGGATATTCGAACCTAAATAATAATGATAAAATAATATTCCCTCTGTTTACCATCTATTCTAATTATCACAACAACCAAATAAATAGTTACTGCTATTGGGCTTCCCTGGTGGCTCAGTGGTAAAGAACCTGCCTGTAATACAGGAGGCCTGGGTTCGATCCCTGGGTCAGGAAGATTCCCCTGGAGAAGGAAACAGCAACCCACTCCAGTGTTCTTGCATGGAGAATCCCATGGACAGAGGAGCCTGGTGGGCTACAGTCTATGGGGTCGTAAAGAGTTAAACATGACTCAGCAACTAAACAACAACAAAAACTTTATAAATACAGATACTGATGCCAAACGTATTGACAAATATGAATGTGACATGTGGAGAAACAGAAGCTATACATTTGACTCTAATATCTAATAATTTAGATATAACGCTAACGCTTTCTCATAAATATCCAGACATTGTGGCCAGTGAATTCGATATGTGGAGTTAAGCAAGATTTTTTCTTGCCTCACAAATTATATCTCATAGGCCACACACACACACACAAATCACCTACCCAGAAAAGAAGAAAAAAAAAGAGAGAGGAAGAATGCAGGGAAAAAAAATCATTAAGATTTCCATAAAATTAGGAATAATGATATGTTTAATTGTCACTTTGCCTCTTGCATTTACTCCCCTGAATTGTTATGGGTTAATTATAAATTTAAAAACTTTTCAGCAATATATCCCGTAAATGCTTGACAACAATTAAAATTTTATTGCATCAAGTTCATTAAGCAAATCCTATTGGACTGTGAGTTTATTGTCAATTTTAACTTGTTCCAGTGTTTTCAATTACAATTTCATTTTGAACTGTAATAAGGTGGCTGATAAATGACAATGGTTAACAACTGCTATTAAAGCTACCCAGGGCAGAACTCCATAAATGTAGAACAATTAGAGTAACAAATGAGAGTAGCAATATTCTATTATCTTTACATTATTCAGTTGATTTAGTGCAGCATTTTAATTGTTCTCTTAAAAAAAAAAAAAACTTCCACTGTTTTCACTGGTTTGATCATTGCTTTTGAACTGAATTTATATCTATTTTATTTCTGAAGCAGAATAATCAGTGTGAAGATTTTTGGGAGCGGAGATCAAATAATGTAGACAGAGACTGTGAGTCACTGATTTTGCTGTGCCTATCAGGACATGGAGGGTAAGATTTTAAGTAAACAATTCTTTTCTTTTGTTGTTTAATCGCCAAGTCCAATCTGACTCTTTTGCAACCCCAGGGACTGTAGCCCACCAAGCTCCTCTGTCCATGGAATTCTTCAGACAATAATACTGGAATGGGTTGTCCTTCCCTTCTCCAGGGGATCTTCCTGACCCAGTGATAGAACCCATGTCTCCTGCATTAACAGGCAGATCTTTCTTCTTTTTTTAAACCACTGGGCCACTTGGGAAGCCTCATTTCAAAATTAGTGATATAATATTCAAGAAAGGATTTTTGAAACGAGACAGAATGTTGGGTATCAAATAACTATTTAATGGAGAGATTCGACAGTCTGCTGAGAAAATTCTTCCATGGCACGTTAGTTTTAAACTAAAAGTTTTAAAAGAATGTTGAGTTTGTATTAAAACTTATAAAGCATATACATATTCATGTTCATATAAATTTATGAATATTTTATCACAAAGAGTGAGACAGTAATATTCAATTCCTTTTAAGATTTGATACAAAAAAGCCTTCTCTGAATAACTGATGCAAATCTGAAACAAAATTTAAGAATTTTGATAAACATCTCCAACATTCTTCAATATCATAGAGAGTCTTCTAAAACTTGCTGAAGCTAGAATAAAGCATAAAATGATTCAAAACCTAACAGTTATTTTGTGGAATGAGGTTATAAACCTTTATTTATTTTAAATTATATTGTGGCTTTTAATGTTTTAAGTAACTCCAAGCTCAGTACTTTTGTTCCTCAACTCATAAACCATCTGAGAAGGATAAAAGCTTTATGGAACTTAAATTGTTTTATATTTATCATCTTGAAATAAAATCAAAACAGCTTTGGTTTAAATTGTGTATAAATTCCTGCTCATCTGAGTGCTTTCTTCTCCTCAGTATCCTATACATGTACTATCCATGTAACATTCAAACTTCCCACAAACAACAGTATCTATACTAATGATTATTTCATATATTTACATCAAGAGAAGTGAAAGAAAAACAAGCTATTCCCAACTTAAAAATGAGTAGCGTCAGAACATAATGAAATATTATAAGAACTACAAAAGTTCTCCAAAAGACAGCATACTAAATAATAATTTGTTAATTCCAGTTTCATTAAAATCAAGAATAAAACTCACCAGAGAGTTTCAAGATTATTTTGGGGTTCTAGCCAGTGCAATAAGGTAAGAAAATTAATGTTTAGCAAAATAAATTTAGCTGTATTTTATGATTATAAATTTAGAAAAAACTTCACTACAAACTTATCATGATGAACTAGATATTTTTCATGTGGCAAAAGACTAGCAGCATACACAGAAATCAACAGTTTTAATATGTGAACAAGAATCTTTTTGCATTTCAAATGGAAATTACATTTTAATAAAAGCGGGAAAATACATGTAAAATATCCCTGAATAGTTAAATAGAAAAATTTCAGGACATACATGAAGGCAGCTATCAAATCTTATTGAATGAGTATAAATTATGAGGTCTTTCACACAGAAATCGATCATGATTTAATGACTTAAATGTCCATTTAAACTTATTACAATTCTAATCAGAATACTATAACATAATTTAAATTAAAAGTGAGAAGTGCTTACTTAAAGGATATGATTTGCACTCAATCATGTCCAACTCTTTGGGACCTGATTCAGTACAAATACTGGATGTTGACATTTACTTCTCCAGGGGTTCTTCATAACCCAGGGATTAAACCCACATCTCTTGTGTCTTCTGCATTGGCAGGCAGATTCTTTACCACTGCCAAACCTAGGAAGAATTTACTTAAAGGATACTAAAGTATGTTATGAGTGATTGTATTAAATGATATGGTAACAAGAAAAAAAAAAAAAAAGAATGGATGGATTAGTTGAACAGGACAGAGTCTAAGAAAGGATCCAAATATAGGTCATAGACATTGTGTAAGAAAAATTTAATTCTCAATTTGGTACAAAAAAGTTATTAAATACAGGATGTGGTTCAGAGTAGCTGCTCAGAGAGAAGCAAGAAAAATAGCCCTTTACCTTGTAAAAACATAGAAAAATCAATTTCATGTGGATTGTAGATTAGATATAAATATTTTTAAAATAAATAGCAAAAATGTGTTCAGGATAATATTTCTATAGCATTGTGGACCTGGGAGTTTCTAAGCCAGTCAGAGGATAAAGTTATCATAAAGCAGAAAAATAGTTTAACTACAAATTACACTATAAAACATTTGCACAGAGAAATATGCCATAAACAAAGCAAAAGAAAAAATAGGTATGGAATACATTAAACTAGTAAATAGCATATGTTATACTTTAAAAAGTTTGTATAGCATGATATAAAAAAGACTATAAAATGAAAAATTTTTAAAAGCTCATGATGAGACAAATCTCAAAATTTATTTAAATAGATAATAATGGCAACCCACTCCAATATTTCTGTCTCGAAAACCCCGTGGCCAGAGAAGCCCAGTGGGCTACAGTCCATGGGATTGCAAGAGTCAGACACAATTTAGCAACTGAGCACAGCACACAGCACACATACAAAGGTAGGTGTAACTTCATTAGATAATCCAGAGATTTCAATTAAAGTAACAGCATGATAGTTTCACTTACCAGCTTGCCAAAATTAAAAAAAAAAAAGCACATACACAAGTTGATAACTAGTCTCAACAAGGATGTGGCAAACTAGAAAATAATCAGGAAATCCTATTTGGGAAATCTTTCCAAAAGAAATAAAAATGCTAGAATATAGTTTAAAAATAAGCTGAAGAGTGTATATTGCAAATTGATTATATTGAAGGTGACAAAAACAAGCAAAAATTGTTTAATGGCAGAGGAGCAATGGAGCTTCAAAGAGTCAGACACAACTGAACTGAGCACACATATACACAAACACATGCTAAAATAGATTAATATTAGTATATAAATAAATATGTTCTCTTTTATTCTCAATATAAACTAAAAGATACATTACAAAAACGCTTACCAAATGTTAGGCATAAATTTTAATGTAAGGAATCCATTCTATCATTCGTTATGTAATTTACTGGATTTCAGGAATTGTTGGTGTCGTTTTCCTTTGATGTGAGTGTCAGCCTCTAAATGGAGTCCCATTCTGAGCCCTGACGACACAGAGCAATGTGCAAACCTTTCCGTGGCTTCCTCCTTGTTAAAGCTCACGAGGTTCATGGCGGCAGGTACTTGTATCTTCAGAACAGCTGGGACTGCTGTTCCGTGTGTCCCACAGGCCGCACACACGCACAAATCCTCTCTTTTCATGGTCTCATCCTGGAGAGCCTGAGCTATTAACCCCCCGAGGGTGCCTGGGGTACGGTCCACTCAAGAGCTGCCAGGGGTTCACACATCAGAGCTGGCACCACTGCCACCCCATCGCTTACCCACCAGGCCAACAGCAGCTGCTACCATTAGGCAACTCATATTCTCAGTAAGAAAAAAAAATTCTGAATATCAACAATATGTGTATAGGGACAAATCCCCTCTCCATTTCTGCTAAGCTAAGAACAGAAAATTTTCCTTCTTATCTTTATGATGCCTGAATCTCTATCAAGTAAGTCATACTAATGCAGGAAGACAACAACATTATCACATCATCCTATGACAATGGGTCTCAACTAATAAGTTTAGGTTAAAATTTTAATCTGCTATTTAATTGTATTGCTTACTGTACAGCAATGGATAGAGAATTTTGAGTATGTTTCTCCATCAGGATCACCCATTCAACAAAAACAAGACAATATATGTCAGTATAAGACTTTTCTTCCTTTAAATTAGGATGTTGCACCCAAGCATCTCTGTGATGGCACCTGTTTAGCATCTCAGAGGTGAGAAATTGGAGTCATTCTCGCCACCAGAGATTCCCACCAAGACTCCTGAAATATTAGGTACTGAAACAATAGAGAAGCCAAGTCGGGCTTAAGTGGGCGTGAAAAACCTCTCCTTTTACTTTATCTTTGTCTCTGTGTGCTGCCATGCAGAGTGAATAGAAATCTCTGCCCTGGATCTGATCAAAGGACCCATTACAAAGCTACAGAGAAAACTGTTCAGTTTCATGGTATAGTCTCCTCTTTAGGTTGCAGGCATTTTTGTGTCTTTTGATGACTTAATTGGTTCTGCTGCACTGTGATTTAGTTTTTGATTAACAGAGTGTCAGCAAAAATTAATGTTCTAATCATGCAATCCTACCCTATAAAGACTAGAAGTAACTTCTAATATCAGCAGATGCCACTTAAGTTCATAAGCACATTGAAAGAGTATAAATAGCTCTTAAGTCGGATTTTCTTTATGAAAAATAACAAGAAGCTCTGAACAATTCAGTTACATTTAGAGATTATTACTGCAAGCCTCAATCTTTGCTATTACACATATAAAGAGGAAGAAATCTTGCTTTCAGAGGCCTGATAACTGAATTAAGAAGAAAAGACATAGACTCAAGAAACATAATTACATTACTTTGTCTCTGGGTAAAATTTTTAAAAAGTAGATATTAAAGACAATATTTACGCATTCAGTGAATCTAAAGAGAGTCATATTAAAAGTATATATAATGAAGATGAAATGCATTGATGTTCATTTGGCATCTTTTTTTTGGTTCTCTAAATGGGTTTATTCCTTTAGTTATATAAGAAAATGATTAAAGAGGCTAAGATGTTCTTGGAAGCATCTTTGGAGATGGCCAGTTCTCCTCCTAAGCATTTTCTACCCTTTCCAAATGCATGACTAGACCGCCTCACCCAGGTTTCCTTGCATTTTAGCATCAACCTCCTTATAACTATGTTTTCTATGATGGGAACATCATTGTTGTTTTAGTCACTAAATCATGTGATTCTTTTGAAACTCCATGGACTGTAGCCTGCCAGGCTCCTCTGTCCATGGAATTTCCCAGGCAAGAATGG
>NW_011495041.1:5074365-5076778 GCF_000754665.1 Bison bison bison
ATGCTGGAAGGGTGCTTCGAGGGTGATGGGAGGGTACGGGGAGAGTGCGGGGAGGGTGCTGGGAGGGTGGTGGGAAGGTGGACGGCGGTGTGTTGGGAGGGTGGTGGGAGGGTGATGGGCGGGTGCTGGGACAATGTTGGAGGGAGGTGGGTGGAGTGGGTTGCCATTTCCTCCTCCAGGGGATCATCCCAACCCAGGGATAGAACCTGTGTTTCTTGCCTTGGCAGGTGGATTCTTTACCACTGAGCCACCTGGGAAGCCCAGGAACAACATTACTTCAGATAAAATGCATACAATTTCTCGAACACCTTCCCCCATGCTCTTCTCTTGCCTTGTGCAGTCTAGAACAGCAAGGGCTCTAGAAACCTTAGAAATAGCCAGTTGAAGGTGACAGAGATACCACGGCTTGGGTCCCTGAATGACCAGATGGAGAAGATTCTCCCAACCCTCAGCACTCAGCCCAGACTGGTATATGAGCAGGAAATAACCTCCTCTTTCCTTTGAGCTTTTGAATTTTAATGCTTATTGTTATCAATGTCTGTGTGTGCCTGCGTGCTAAGTCACTTCAGTCATGTCCGACTCTGTGACCCCATGGACTGTAGCCCGCCAGGCTCCTCCATCCATGGGGATTTTCCAGGCAAGAATACTGGAGTGGGTTGCCATGCCCTCCTCCGGAGGATCTTCCCCACCCAGGGATCAAACTTGCACCTCTTGCGTCTCTAGGATTGGCAGGTGGATTCTTCACCTCTAGTGCTACTTGGTCAGCCCTAAGATCTATGTAGGAATTCCAACATGTGTTCAGGGAAATAAAATATTAAAGGCCTATAAAGACGTTGACATTTTTGTGCAAGGGATTAAAACTTAAAGCAGCCTTTTGTGAGTGGAGACCTTTAGCTTTAGTCATGAATGGTGTTAGGGAGTAACAACTAGAGAACCTGCTGCGTCCCTCTTAAAGAAACTATCACATTCCCAGAAAATTCCTCCACTTCATCTGGGCTGATTTTTGCTTTGATTTATTATTTTCTTCAATATGACCCCTTTCATAATTTGGGGGTGATTTTAAAATACACGTGGAGGATTTCCTAGTACCCAGGACCCTGAGTCCCCCAACCCTCCCTTCCCCAATACCCGTGTATTCCAATGGGCCACAGGGACTCCTGGTCTGACACTGGGGTGGAATTTATTAACAGTGGATCCAACAAGATCTCAGCACTCCCACACACATTCAGTCTTGGGCTCATACACTTTGACTCCAGCAATTTTCCAGTTCTGCCAGGCCCTAAATCTTTTTATCCCTCAAAATTTTCACCATTCCTCACCCCCAAGCTATTAATATCTCAGGCTTAAATTTTAGGAACAACCGTGATTTTCATTTCTTGAGTAAACTCTCACAAAGCTCCTGCCCTCTTTTCCTTATTGCACTTTATTTGTGCCAAACCACCTTTTGTTAGCTTGAATTCCCATTTCATATCTGCACCCATGAAACCAGATCTAGCCAGGAGTTAAAAAAACAAAAACCAAAACCCACAGACATCCAAATTAAAACACTGCAACCGTAAAAGTCCCTAGTATCCCTTGGAAACAACAGTCTATGTTGTCACTGTTGTTTTAGCTGCTAAGGCATGTCAGACTCTTCTGCGACCCCATGTAGCCCACCAGGCTGCTCCGTCCATGGGATTTTCCAGGCAAGAATACTGCAGTGGGTTGCATTTCCTTCTCCAGGGGATCTGGTCGACACAGGGATCGAACCGACATCTCCTGCGTTGGCAGGCAGATTCTTTCCTGCTGCGCCACCTGGGAAGTAGAGTATATGTTATCAGTCTATTAGTTTTCCTCCCTGCCAGAAGACCCTCCCAAATGATTATATTTTAAGTTTTCTCATTTCTTCTTAAACTGTGTATATTCCATCTCTCCCTGTACCACCATCATCTGGTAAGTGTGCTTTCTACTTCACTGAGGAATATAAAGCTACTTTAATCATTTCATATTATGGGCAGAGTTATAAAAGTGTTTTATCATTCTATTACTTACTTATATAATAATTAATATTTAAATATATGATCATTTCCATATAGTCTCAATAAATGCTGTGGATTTTGACATTATCTGGAATCTCAGAAACTGGCAAAACATTTCAGACATTTTTTATTAAAAATATAATTCTTGTAAGCAAACCAGTTAAAATATACACAATTAAATTTCTATAAAATGAAAGATGGTTCAAATGCTAGGTGTAAAATACATTCTTAGTGAAGATTTCAAAAAATGAGATTGTTTTTTAAAAAGTTTCAGCGCAATATTTTAGGACTTTATAATTTGCGAAGAATTGACTCATTGGAAAAGACTCTGATGCTGGGAGGGATTGGGGGCAGGAGGAGAAGGGGACGACAGAGGATGAGAGGGCTGGATGGCA
>NW_011495041.1:5076878-5077672 GCF_000754665.1 Bison bison bison
ACTGAACTGAACTGAATTTGTGTATGTATATTTAAAAACTGCATTTTATATAAAATGGTTACCAATGTGCCTATTGTTTGCTTTGTAATGTTTTAAATAGCTAATTATGAAAATTACTTTCAAGTTTATAAAATCATTTTTTAACTATAAAGGTTCAAACTAAATATAACTTTATAAATAAGTGCTTTTATTATCTTATTTCCTCAGATCAGTTTCTTTTGGCTTATTGAAGAACTGTTGATTTTTTCCGTGTATTATGAATCTGTCATTTTACTAAGTGGGCTATCTTCTTCTTTCTCAGGAAAATTTTCAATAGATTCTTTTGATTTTTTTTCAGTTAGACAATCATATCTTTGCAAATAACAATTTATCTTTTTTCCTCGTAGCAGTTATTTTTTTCTTATTTTCTTGCTATGGTTTAGAACTTCTAGTGATAACAAGCAGATATCCTTTCTTTGATCCACTTTTTCTGAAAATGCTGAGATAACTTCAGCTTTATTCTTTCTGCTGTCATTGTTCAGTCACTAAGTTGTGTCTGACTCTGTAATTACAGGGACTGCAGCATGCCAGGCTTCCCTGTTCTTCACCATCTCCTGGAGTTTGCTCAAACTTAGTGATGCCAACCAACCATCTCATCCTCTGTTGCCCCCTTCTCCTGCCCTCAATCTTTCCCAGCATCAGGCAACACAAATAATAAGTTTGTGTGCCACAACTACTTTCATTCAGGAACACCAAGTGATGTGTGATCTACAATGTTTCTGTCCATGTCTAACTCATCTTTCTCTTTTCCATTT
>NW_011495041.1:5077772-5078116 GCF_000754665.1 Bison bison bison
CTATTAGTTTTCCTCCCTGCCAGAAGACCCTCCCAAATGATTATATTTTAAGTTTTCTCATTTCTTCTTAAACTGTGTATATTCCATCTCTCCCTGTATCACCATCATCTGGTAAGTGTGCTTTCTACTTCACTGAGGAATATAAAGCTACTTTAATCATTTCATATTATGGGCAGAGTTATAAAAGTGTTTTATCATTCTATTACTTACTTATATAATAATTAATATTTAAATATATGATCATTTCCATATAGTCTCAATAAATGCTGTGGATTTTGACATTATCTGGAATCTCAGAAACTGGCAAAACATTTCAGACATTTTTTATTAAAAATATAATTCTT
>NW_011495041.1:5078216-5083970 GCF_000754665.1 Bison bison bison
GCCATTTCCTTCTCCAATGAATGAAAGTGAAAGTAAAGTCACTCAGTCGTGTCCAACTCTTAGCGACCCCATGGACTGCAGCCCACCAGGCTCCTCAGTCCATGGGATTTTCCAGGCAAGAGTACTGGAGTGGGGTGCCATTACCTTAGCCTTCTCATTTTGTTCTTGTTTATATGGCCTCCAATCCAGGCAAGGATCGCTGAAATCCCCAGCTTTCCTCTTCTGCAACCCCTAAATTTGGTGTAATTGCCTTAGAAGCCTAGAATTTCTCAGAGGGGATTTTAGAAAACATACAGTGGATAATATAGTTCCACCAGGTAATCTGCTTATTTCCTAGTATTCTACACTGTTTTCTCAGAAGAGAGGCAAGTGGATCTAGGATCAGTTCCTTCCACTGGGTGACATCTGCATTCTTGCAGAAACTTCATAAGGTTTTTGGAGAGGCAATAAGTCTTCCAAGGTTTGCAGATTTATAGTTGTCTTAAAATTTCTTTGGCGAAGCCAACAAAGACCAGGAAGAGGGATTTTACTTATATTTTCCACCTGGGCTTCCCTGGTGGCTCAGACTGTAAAGAATCTATTTGCAATGTGGGAGACCCGGGTTCGATCCCTGGGTTTAGAAGATCCCCTGGAGGAAGGCATGGTAACCCACTCCAGTATTCTTGCCTGGAGAATCCCATGGACAGAGGAGCCTAGTGGGCTACAGTCCATGAGGTCACAAAGAGTTGGGCACAAATAAAGAGTAAGCCCAGCCAGCTGATTGTGAGGTTTGTTGCCAAAATGCTATGGCTACAATTCATGCTATCATATCTACTTTTGCATGTGAAGCTGATACATCATTTGTTGTCAGATAATCCCCAAGTAGATTTTAGGTTTAAAAAAAAAAAAGCCGAGACACTATGTCCAGCAGTTAAGACTTCACCTTCCAATCTAGGAGGTGCAGATTTGATCCCTGGTCGGGGAACCAAGATCCCACATGTGTCTGAACCAAAAAAACAAAATATTAAATGGAAGTAATGTTGCAACAAATTCAATAGAGACAATGAAGAGAGACAGACTATCTTTGAAGTTATCTTCTGTTTCTAAGATCCAATTGCATTTAAAAAAAATTGTTACCTCTAAACAAGGGCTTCCCTGTTGGCTCAGATGGTAAAGAATCTGCTTACAATGCAGGAGACCCAGATTTGATCCCTGAGTCCCCCAGGCCAGGAAGATCCTCTGGGGAAGAAAATGGCAACCCACTCCAGTATTCTTGCCTGGATAATCACATGGACAGGGGAGCCTAGTGGGCTACAGTCCATGGGGTCACAAAGAGTCAGACAGGACTGAGCAAATTTCACACACACACACACCTCTCTAAACAGTGGCAGGTACAGATTTGGCTCAATGCATAAATATTTGTCCTTTAAGACTAGGACGAGAAACCTTATATTCTAGCTTAATCCTAGCAAATTCAAACCAGCCTGTTCTAATTTCTTGCCATTTTTATTTCTTGGTGGATGAATAAATATGAAATGGCAGTAATTTTAAAACAATTCAATCAAGTACGTTTTCAGGTCTTGACAAATTTTTAGATCAAGAGTTTAAAGTTTGCTAGAAGTCACTCCAGGGTGTACCAAGCAATGGTACAAACATTGTAATGAACTCCAAAAGCCTTACTAGTTATATGGAAATGGACATATCCTATTATTTTAACACTGTTCCACTCTCCAGCAAAACCTTTGTTATTGTTTCTTCCTCTCTAGTCCAAGCCTGAAGGTAATGTATCTAGCAGTGTTTTTGTTATCAGCTACACTACCTCACCCTTCTGCCCTTTAAATACTTACCTCTTGTAGTAAACAAGTTACTTCAACTTTGGTGTCCATGATACCTATGCTTAATAATAATAGTAATTCCTTACTTCTCTATCATTCTCTTGCCTCTGTACTTTTATTTACATGTTTTCCTCTGTGAACTAATAGGAGAAAGTGAAAATATCCCTAGATAATCTAATAAAAAATCTAAACAAGTGAAAAAATAAAAATAAATCGATTGCTAAAAACCTTGGCTGATAATTTTGTTTATATTATTACCATTGGGTATTTAAGAACCTAGATTTTAAAAGTCATTGCATGTAGTATGTTTCTTTGTTCTGATAACTCTATGGACTAGAGATTTATGACTAAGAAGATGGTATCCAAATTAAGAAAAAATTTCTAGTTAGGCCTAGACGTGATTTGGGTATAGACATAGCATGTATACATTTAGAAAGAGAAAATGTTTGTGAATCATCACTGTTCTCCTTTCCTTAAATTTATTATAAAAACACACATTTGTTGACGAAGCCCATGCATATTAGAATTTATGAAATTTCCCATGGTTTCAGAAAACCAATATCTAGGATTTCAACAAACACTAAGTATTTCTGGATTTAAAGTTATATATTTTATGAATTTTAACTAACAATCATAAATAACATGCTTAACCAATCATGTAGAAAATACTAAATTAGTTTTATTCTTGCTATAGGAAATTGTACCTTTAAAAATCATTTATAAGAAGAGGTAGTCAAAGAATACATAGTAAAAAATGAAAGTAAAAATATTTTATGGAGGTATTGTTGATATTTAGTCGCTAAGTCCTATCTGACTCTTTGTGACCTCATGGGAGCCTGTAGCCTCCTGTAGAGGACAGGCTCTCTGTCCACTAAATTTCCCAGGCAAGAATAGTGGA
This sequence comes from Bison bison bison, assembly GCF_000754665.1. Taxonomy (NCBI): domain Eukaryota; kingdom Metazoa; phylum Chordata; class Mammalia; order Artiodactyla; family Bovidae; genus Bison; species Bison bison. The sequence goes on from NW_011495041.1 coordinate 5,080,929, forward strand.
ATGAGTTGCCATTTCCTCCTCCAGGGTATCTTCTTGGCTCAGGGATCAAACTTGAGTCTCCTTGCAATGCCAGAGATTTCTTTACCACTGAGCCTCCTGGGAAGCCCATTTTTAGAGAGGTAGATCTAATTAAATATGCATATATTCTGAATTTTTTAATGTTTGAGTTATTTCTGCTTTTGTACATTTTTTCCTTGATTTCTTTTCTACTTTAAACATATACTCACTTTTGTATCTAGTTTTACCTCCACAGATTGAATTGTTTTTCTTAAAGAAAGCCCCTGCTTTGTATGAGCTTCAGATATGACAAAAATCTTGATTTATCTGTGAATTTAAGACTTTGTTTAGTGATGCTAAAGTTTAATCATATTAATGCTTTTTTTTATTATATCCAAATATAAATACTATTTTCTTTTCTTTTTGAAAGACATAGAAAGTTCCACTGAAAGAAAAATGAGTTGCTATTGCTTCTTGAAAAATGAACTGTTTCTAGTTTCATTTCTCAAGTTTCAGAAATAATAAGAAAAGTGTTTGCACTCAGAACATTTCTAACTTTGGTTACACAGATGTCTCAAGGTAAAGGATATTTTGTTTTCTTCAGGCAAATGTACACGGTCCCAAATGAATTATTTCATTCATATTAAATACAATACATTTTATAGACATTGAAATAGTTCCCATAATAAAAAAAATCATGATTTTTTTCTCTTTACTTTTTTTACCCTCTTATTCTTTTATTCACAAGTTCTTACGCACTCACTGTTTACATTCACTCTGTCTTTATGGCCCTGGAGACAGAGTTGTATTTCCCAGATAGCTTTTGCTTCTCTCTCTAAAGATAAAAAGGCCTCTTTTGGCAGGATGTTCAAATCACCACGCCTATTATTTAAAAAAAAAAAAAAAAACAGCTTGAAAATGTTAGTATTAATTCAATGCTTATGACTTAGACATGGGACAATGTTGAAAGGGTGAATATGGAAAAAAAAAAAAAACAGAATTAAAGATTAAATGATCTTCAGCCAACACAGTTGTGGAGCTCTGATGCTAAACTGAACTAGAAGAGAGGTCAGAGAACGTTAAATACTGTGATCCCAGAGTGTGTTAAGACAGAAGAGAAAAAAGCAATACTTCTCAGAAATGCACTTTAAAAATTGAGTACAATTAGATTTTCTTTATGCTTATTTTTTCCTCAAATATTTTAACTGTGTAAAAAATAAGAGAAAGGGAGTCAAGGGAAAAAAGAAGGATTAGAATGGCCTTTCTGTGCTACTTCGGTTTTATAATCTCAAGAAGTATATTTCCATTAAGTGACATAGAAGAGAATTTTCATAATAGAGTAAGAATGTGTCTAAGTTAAATTCTTACCATAAGTCATAATAATCATATGACTGCCCACACCATCACACACACAAATTACTAAAAAATTGTATATTAGCACTTCCCTGGTGGCACAGTGGATAAGAACCCACCTGCTAATGCGGGGAACACGGGTTCAACCCCTGATCCAGGAAGATTCCACATGCCACAGAACAAATAAGCCCGTGTGCCACAACTACTAAGCCCATGTGCTGCAAATATTGGAGCCCATGCACCTAGAGCCTGTGCTCCGCAACAAGAAAAATCTCCACAATGAGAAGCCTGTGCACTGAGCCTAAAGAAAGCCCAAATGAAGCAATGAAGACCCAGTGCAGCCAAACATTAAAAAATAAAATAAATTATGTTTTTAAATGGTAAGCTATTAAAACCTATTATAATAAGCTCAGTTTTAAGATCATAGTGAAAAGGTTCAATATTTTCAGCCACTTTATGGAATAAGTCTGAAGATATTTCACAAGCATTGTTTTTTCAGCTGTACCATCAAAGATCGGCGATGATGAGTAGGATGCTGGCAAAAGAGACAGCCCTGATACATTTCTACCCTGCGGAGAGAAGACAGAGTGTGTTAACAGCATGGTAGCAATGTTGCTGGTACTTAGAATCTGTCTCTGTCTTATCCATGGCTCATCTGTGCTTCCATAATAACACTGGCAGAGCAGAACATTTTTTTTTTCTTAAATACTACACCAGAACAGCAAAAGACTTCTAAATACTACACTAGAACAGCTGTGATAATGATGATGGTATTTTTATACATTGAGATGAGTTGACAGTTAATTTAGTTTGCTGATAATTAACAACAGTGTATCTCCTTAAGCCTGAAAAAGAAAACATAACTTCTTTCTCTTAGTTATTATTTGACAATGATGAACTGGCCCCACTTTATGACAATGGTACCTATTAGTGGGTTGAAAGATGTATGCAATTACTTACGGCTCTAAAATCTCTAAAATTTAAATGCATTTGCAAGGTGCATGTGTATATAGTTCTAAGTTATCTATATTAATGGCATTAAAGTATTGAGTTGATGAAATCTTCAGCAAAACCATCAACCTCCTTTAGCTGTTAGTTTCAACTGCCTCCTACATCCAAACTTCACAAGAAACTATAAAAAAAAACACAGATAATAATTTTATTTGGCAGTAGAGCACCCCACTTCCCTTTCCAAACTATTAGTGACCAGTAGCAGAAACTGAAGGTGAACAAAACATGCAAAAACTATTGACAAAGCATGAACACAATGAATTTTCAGTAGCAAACATTTTTCTACAGATTGCATCAAATATAAAGTCTATTTAACTGAGACTAAGAAGGAGCACAAAGATCATGGCATCTGGTCCCATCACTTAATGGGAAATAGATGGGGAAACAGTGGAAACAGTGTCAGACTTTATTTTTTGGGGCTCCAAAATCACTGCAGATGGTGACTGCAGCCATGAAATTAAAAGACGCTTACTCCTTGGAAGGAAAGTTATGTCCAACCTAGATAGCATATTCAAAAGCAGAGACATTACTTTGCCAACAAAGGTCCGTCTAGTCAAGGCTATGGTTTTTCCAGTGGTCATGTATGGATGTGAGAGTTGGACTGTGAAGAAGGCTGAGTGCTGAAGAATTGATGTTTTTGAACTGTGGTGTTGGAGAAGACTCTTGAGAGTCCCTTGGACT
>NW_011495041.1:5084070-5085380 GCF_000754665.1 Bison bison bison
ACCGTGATGCTGGGAGGGATTGGAGGCAGGAGGAGAAGGGGACGACAGAGGATGAGATGGCTGGATGGCATCACTGACTCGATGGATGTGGGTCTCAGTGAACTCCGGGAGTTGGTGATGGACAGGGAGGCCTGGAGTGCTGCAATTCATGGGGTTGCAAAGAGTCGGACACGATGAGCGACTGAACTGAACTGAAGAAGGAACAGGATCTTTCCAGACTGGCATGATAAACCAGTGATGTCTTTTAAAATTAAACATCTTTGGATACTGTTCATTTATTTCTAGAGTCCCTAATCTGAAATTAGTGTACCTCCTGCTAGAATATTCAACAATGTGTGTGTATGCACCCGTGGCCACCATTTCTTACTAAGAATCTGTGATTCAGAAAGATTTGAAAATCAGTGATGGTACTATTTGAAACATGTTAAAAGTTGTTGACTTTGGGCATTAATCCATAATTAAGAACCACATAACTAAATGTTGCACTGTATCATATTCAAACACTGATTTTGACAGAAAAAAATATATATAATTTTAACTTTCTGGACTTCAGATTACTTAAGAGCATGCACTTAAGGGTCAGAGTAGAGTTTGAATTCCTGTTCTGTTAGATGAATTAGAGCATGTTTTCAAAAGTCTCTGAATCTTGGTTTTATCATCTGCAAAAAAAGTAAATAATATGTATATTAAAGGTTTGCCATGAGGAACTGATTAGACATTAATGTAATAGGAATGTACTTGGCACATAGTAAGCACTTCATAAAAATTAGTTTTCCTTATTCCCTTCCAACAGTGAAACCCACATTTAAATTAAAAAAAAAAGTACTCCATCACTAGGCATATGAAATGAACATAAGGAGATAATTAAGAAAAGTATTTGATGAAATATCCTGAAGAATTGCAAGACTTTTGGAATAAGTTCACATAGCAACACCCTTAGTCCCATAAATTATCAAGTTTAAAAGAAGATACTGGTTTTCTTGTATAGATTTAGGTAGGTTAGAGATTGTTTGGTCTCGAGAAACATTATGGTGATTACCAGCAGGTAATCTTACTCCTTGGAAGGAAAGTTATGTCCAACCTAGATAGCATATTCAAAAGCAGAGACATTACTTTGCCAACAAAGATCCGTCTAGTCAAGGCTATGGTTTTTCCTGTGGTCATGTATGGATGTGAGAGTTGGACTGTGAAGAAGGCTGAGTGACGAAAAATTGATGCTTTTGAACTGTGGTGTTGGAGAAGACTCTTGAGAGTCCCTTGGACTGCAAGGAGATCCAACCAGTCCATTCTGAAGGAGATCAGCGCTGGGA
>NW_011495041.1:5085480-5085870 GCF_000754665.1 Bison bison bison
TTCTGCTTTTGTACATTTTTTCCTTGATTTCTTTTCTACTTTAAACATATACTCACTTTTGTATCTAGTTTTATCTCCACAGATTGAATTGTTTTTCTTAAAGAAAGCCCCTGCTTTGTATGAGCTTCAGATATGACAAAAATCTTGATTTATCTGTGAATTTAAGACTTTGTTTAGTGATGCTAAAGTTTAATCATATTAATGCTTTTTTTTTATTATATCCAAATATAAATACTATTTTCTTTTCTTTTTGAAAGACATAGAAAGTTCCACTGAAATAAAAATGACTTGCTATTGCTTCTTGAAAAATGAACTGTTTCTCATTTCATTTCTCAAGTTTCAGAAATAATAAGAAAAGTGTTTGCACTCAGAACATTTCTAACTTTGGTT
>NW_011495041.1:5085970-5087890 GCF_000754665.1 Bison bison bison
ACTCTGGGAGTTGGTGATGGACAGGGAGGCCTGGCATGCTGCGATTCATGGGGTTGCAAAGAGTCGGACATGACTGAGTGACTGAACTGAACTGAACTGAATCTTATAGGCATTCATTCCTTGGAGAACAAGGAGGCCAATAAAGGCTTCTAGCTTCTCCTTCTGTGTCACTGAGTGACACGGGGCCTGTCTGTCCCATCCTTATACTTTAAAGCCCTATAATGCTTCCCAGGTGGCACAATGGTAAAGAATCCACCTGCCCATGCAGGAAATGCCGGACACGAGTTCGATTCCTGGGTTGGGAAGATCCCCTGGAGGAGAAAGTGCCCACCCATTCAAGTATTCTTGCCTGGGAAATCCCATGGACAGAAGAGCCTGGTGGGCTACAGCCCATGGGATCTCAAAGAGCTGGACATGACTGAGTGATTGAGTGCGCGCGCGCACACACAGACACACACACACACACACACACAAATATAGAACAGCTGAAGCTATGAGCGAATTAGAATATTGATTGAGAACATTACATATTTTCACACGAAAGCATTATTATAACATCACATCTCACATTATTTGCAGAATTTGCTTATTTAATTTTAGATACACATACTATGAAGTGAAGTGAAGTGAAGGCACTCTTTGTGCCAATTCGTTGCGACCCCATGGACTGTAGCCTATGAGGCTCCTCTGTCCATGGAATTTTCCAGGCAAGAGTACTGGAGTGGGTTGCTGCTGGGGACCAGCCCCGGCTGATCCAGGGTATTCGAAGGAGAGACGGCATAGGCGAGGATCAGGATACAATAGCTTCAATTAGATATTAATTAAAGATATAAAGAGTAATAGAATAAGGATAGCTCAGTAGGAAAATTCAGTGGAGAAAAGAGGCTGAGTAGCTTGGTTTACGCGGGAGACCAATAAAACTTCAAGACAAGAAGTTTGCACCACTTACGTAGGACGCAGGCATCCTTCCGTTCTCCCGAAGGAGAGGAGACACTGAGGCCTCCCCGGTGGGATCTTAGAAGCCCAGGCATAATTAGTAAGCATGGTGGGTTCCACGCTCCAGATGGAGACTCAACCAGAGTGAGAGAGAGAGCGACATGGGGAGACCAGTATTTCGAGAAACTGATCCCAATTCTTTATTTTCCAGAGTCTGTTTTTATACACTGAGATGTTATACAAAAGTCACGTGGGAACAGCAGTCTTGACTTTTATTAAAGTCAGGTGCTTCACACAAATGTATACAGAGGTCTTAGGGGTGTTACATCATCTTCTGGCCAGGGGGGCCTGCTGACAATTTACGACCCTCTCCTTGTGACAGCGGTCAGTCAATCAGGACACTTATTTTTCCAGGGCTGATTATTCTCAAAACAGACGCCACCCAAATAAAGTTACATTCCTACAGGGTGAGGGTGTAGTGGGTTTTAGTTAAGGAAAGAATTTACTTAGCCTAAGGTCTAACGTGATTAATATCAAAGGTTAATACTTATTTCTTCTATATATTCATTAATGTGTGTAAGGGCAGGGGATGTGGAGACTTAGAAACAAACATTGGCTCAACAAATGAAAAACCCTTCACCAATACAATTTCTAATCAGCCCATTATACTTATACTAATAGTTTTCTAACTTTTCTAAGGAACCTGTTTTTAGAAGGTTTAAAGCATCTCGTGCCTCTCACGGTTGGGAGGCTGTGAGCAATCACATGTGGCCGGACGAGCCTGTCAGGCAGGCTAGAGAACCTTCAGAGGAGTTTGTAGGTTAAAACACTCTTGTCACACCCAAGAGTTTTTATTGACTGGAGCTCTAGGTTAACTCCTTCTCCGAAAGAGGTGGTGGGGGACAGCCCCCCGTAAAGTCAGAGGTGTAGGTAAGAGCACAAAGTAGTAAAGTAGGCAGGCTCTGGTTATGGGGGTAGACGCTC
>NW_011495041.1:5087990-5095769 GCF_000754665.1 Bison bison bison
AGGGGGACTCCTGAGGCTGGATCCCGCCTTTGCGTATGTCGAGCCTCCTTCCTCATGACCTTTGTCACGGGCGGAGTACCTCACTCTGGCCCCCAACAGGTTGCCATTTCCTTCTCCAGGGGATCCTCCCGACCCAGGGATCAAACCCAGATCTCCCACATTGCAGGCAGGTGCTTTACCATCTGAACCACCAGGGGAGCCCACTCACACATACTATATGGAGAAGGAAATGGCAACCCACTCCAGTACTCTTGCTTGGAGAATCCCGTGCACAGAGGAGCCTGGTGGGCTGCTGTCCATGGGGTCGCACAGCATCGGACACAAATGAAGTGACTTAGTATGCATGCATGCATTGGAGAATGAAATGGCAACCCACTCCAGTATTCTTGCCTGGAGAATCCCAGGGACGGAGGAACTTGATGGGGTTCGTCTATGGGGTCGCACAGAGTGCAACATGACTGAAGCGACTTAGCAGCAGCAGCAGCAGCAACACATACTATATAATCAGGCATTGGGCTTTCACAGTGTAGAGGAAAACGAGGTGCAGATTTATCAAACTTTTAGAAAGTCCCAGATTTTAAATTTGACAACATTATGTTGTTGCCTTTGGAAGGTAAAGCAAAAGGAAAGCCTACACTTCAGCAGAACCATTCTCAGACATAGTTGGAGGAATCTGAGTCTGAAACATACAGAAAAGAAAGAAACAGAGGTCAGGAAGCAGCCAAAATATAATTAGGGCCAGGTTGGAAACTATTTTCCATGCAACGCTTCTACTGATTTTGAGGTCTGCTCTTTTGGTTGTGATCTTTAAGATTTTCTTTGAGTTTCTTTTCTTTTTTTCTAAATCATTTTACTTTGCTTTAAAAAATGTGATAGAAAGAGGAAGTGAAATGAAAAATGAGCAATATGCCACCGTGCTCTCTGCACTGCAATTTGTTCTGGAATTTCACTTGCCTTAAAAATGCTCCTTTTGTCAAGGATTCATTCATTCTTCTTCACTAACTTAACTGATTTTCTGCTTTTCATGGAGATAGATCTGAAAATGTAAGCACTTCTTCACATTGACTGCATTGTATCTGTCTGCTGAGTTAAGTTCCCTCCACCATTTAAATCTAGAATAAAAGTAAGGCACTCAGGATAATAAATTAACATGCTTAATACACAAGTTTACTCCAAAGTACCGTGTTCCATTATTGTCAACTAATTAAGTTGGGGGGAGCTATTAAAAATCCATTATTTTCAAAATTTAAGAGACTTTTGGTAAACTGCCTGATGGTTGAAAACTCATGTAACTGGAGTGCCAGGAAGAGAAGAGAGAGAGAATATGACAGAGTCAATATTTGATTTCATAATGGTTGAGCATTTTCCAAACTGGACGGGCTGTTAGAAATTGTCTCCATCTTGAGTTTTATGAATGTAATATGTGAAAGTCATTGGGCTGTAAACTTAAGACCAACTCCCCTTCAGAGTTTTACTATATAAATGTTATTTTTTGATTAAAAATAGGAAATTGACAAAGATAAATAAAAGGAGCTCTAAATAGCAACTGTCTTCACTGGGTGTCCCCACAAGTAGGTCCTGAGGTTAGGACTGAATTTGTAAACAGCTGTGCCATGCTGGGACTTCCCTGGTGGCTCAGATGGTAAATCAGCCCACAATGACTGAATGACTAAGCACAGCACACAGTTCTCAATCCGTCGTGTCCGACTCTTTTCAACCCCATGGGCTGTAGCCTGCCAGGCTCCTCTGCCCATGGGATTTCCCAGGCAAGAATACAGGAATGGGTTGCCATTCCCTTCTCCAGGGGATCTTCCCCACCCAGGGATCGAACTGGCATCTCTTGCATCTCTTGTACCAGCAGGCAGATTCTTTACCACTGTGCCACTTGGGAAGCCTAGGTCTGTTGCGTAAGTGGCTTATTTGAGAGGTACAGGTAGGAACATTGGAAGTGAAATAAAAAAAGAAGTGGAAGTCAATGTATTACCTACTCAGAGTCCTCAGTTACTTATGCAAATGGAACAAAATTCCACTGGGAAAATTCTGAAAGTTAGGAAGAAAGTGTCTTAGATTTATTCTATCCAATCCCTGTCTCTAGTTGAGAGACAATCCTTGGGAGGACTTGGATTCCTCGGCATTCCTGCCCTGACACTTGGCAAGAGAAACTGGGAGTCAGATCTTGGGTTATTTTGTGCTGAGGTTGTGGGTCACCTGTGTGGGCCCTCACTAGCGTACGACATGTCAACCACTCAGAGTGTCTGTGTCCTCCTTACCTCCTGATGCCAACAGTCGGAAATTTCAACAATGACTGGATATTTGATGGCATTAAGAGATTGGTGGGTTTCCCAGGTGGTGCAGTGATAAAGAATCTCTCTGTGAACGCAGAAGACACAGGTTCAATCCCTGGGTTGGGAAGATCCCCTGGAGGAAGAAATGCAACCTGCTCCGGTATTCTTGCCTGGAGAAGCCCATGGACAGAGAACCCTGGCGGGCTACAGTACATGGGGTTGTAAAAAGAAGCAATTGAGCATGAATGCACATTAATTTTATGTAACATAAGTTACTGGCTAATGTAAAAAAAAAAAAGTACATTTAATATATACATAGACAAATGCTTGTGAGTCAAATATTATATGTGTGATTTTACCTAAAAATGTAGCAGGGCCATGAGGGGAAGTTGGTAGAGGTATGGATGAGATAAACTGCCATGAGTTGATAACTGCTTAAGCTGGTGACATATACATAGGTTTATGACACGATTCTCTCTACATTTAAAATTTTCAGCAGTAAAATTTATTGCTTTTAATAAGAGAGAAGTAGAGAGATATAGGTGGCTTACTAATATAAAATAATTTAGGAGAACAAAATATAACCAGTTATAATTTTGAAAACTTTATAACAGTTAACTCTTACCTTAGAGATGAAATTTGATTCTCATATAAATATAATTTATAAATATGGCATTAAATGTGAACAAAAGCTATCTTTGAATGTTAATTAATCAATACTAGTTCAAATGTTCATAAAAATTACTCCATAGCCTTTTAACTTTGAGTATGTACAGGGAAATATTGGAAACCAAATAAATCAGATATAGGAATTTAAGAAGCTTCTATTAAATAGTATGGGTTTCCCGTAAAAATCTGACATTTATTAGATGACATAAAACTGAACCGTCATCTTCTTGCAGATTTTTCTCTAAGCTTATTTTTGTTTTTTATCTATGAGCCATGCAATGTTAATAAGCTAGAACCTACCAGAGAATACAGTAATATGATCATTTCAACTGTAAAGCAATGAGAAAGTTTCAGTTCTCACTTACCTAATAATTTCACACAGTTCTATTTAGCTGTTCCAAAAATGTCCCAAACTATCTTCATATTTCTTTTCAGAAATATACAGCTAGACTGAACAATCCATTAGTTCTGGCTACTTTACATGGTGCTGTGATTATTTACTACAAAAAAGGATGTGCTTCCCAAAGTGGAGACACATCCAACATGACACAGTTTCTAAAGTTAGCATATGAATAAAAAAACCTATATAGAATTATACCCAAACTACCCATAAGATCCCTTAAACCTCCAGAAGTTAAGAATCATCTCTTAACAAGCTGATTAAAACCAATTTCTCTTTATCAATGTATAGGTATTTGTGCTTGTTCAATTCTTTTAGGTTATAAATTTTTCAAAATTGAAATTTGGGAACAATTAATACAAATATCTTTCTATTCTCATTGTTGTAGCTGCTGGCAAAATATGCAGATTCCATAACATCTGTATCTTACAAAAGTGAAAGCAAAATATTCTGTTAGAAGAAAATAAATTTTAGAAAAGAATAACCTTTAACTATATGTGTTTTTAGAGTCAGTTCCTCTTCCAGAGCAGTTCAGTAGTTGGCATTTTATGAAAATAAAAACTAGCTGGCTTAATTGACTGTAGAAATGAAATCAAATACTCATTTCTAATCTAGAGTTTTAAAAATCAGATGTCTCAGGACTTTAATTCTACTAAGTAACAAGTAAATTACTTAATAACACATCCTTCTTTTAATGAACTAGTATATTAATGGAGAGTTTGAATTTAAAAAGTTGTTAAAACATGTTGATTTTGCCAAGTTTTTAAGATATTTTATGTCAATCTATAAGAGTCTTAGGATTAATATGTAAAAACTGGTCAGTATATGTATGTGAAAAAACCTGGACGGTATGAATAGGCTGTGATACAAAATGCTACATGAATTTTGAGACCAAACATACATAATAAAGGACTCATTAGGCTTTCAAAATGTTGACAATTAAACAACAAATGTAAGCAATTGCTTTGCTTACAATGAGATTAAAAACAGATTTGACTGCCTTTTTCTTTTGCATGATTCTAATACGTATGTTCATCTCCAGTATCACCTAGAATTTGTCACAATACTGACTGCTATAATATAATATGAATTTGGTACAAATATAAAAATTCACTAAATATCAGTTTAAAACACAAAGCAATTATCTGGAATTATGACTACTGTGGCCATTGAGAAAATATTGAATATCAATTTAAAATTCTAAATAAGGCATATGTTGACTGCCTTCCCCCTTGGCATCTTTCTGTATCATTTAGATGATAACCAATCAGAGAAATAGGAAAATCCGCAGATGTCCCGAAGACCAGGTAGGCAGAGGGAGTTGATCTGTGGGATTTAAGATAATATGGATAGATCTTGAATGGCAAAAAGATGCCATACACCATTGGCAAAACGAGCAAAGAATGGAGTACTTTACTGGTCAACAGAAGTAATTCTTGCACTGTCAGTGACCTTAAGACCTACGGTTGTGACCACATCCTCTCATTCCTTGCTGTTTGTGGACAAATCCATATGTGTGTGTGCTGGTCATTTAACTTACACCCAGAATCAGACACTTAAAGGGACAGTCTAAGATCACAGCAGAGGCAGTGCTTAGTGAGTGGTTCCCAAAAGTGTGCATCAGAATCTTCTCAGTGATTTTTTAGGTTCTTTTCATTCAGCTCCTTCTTCAGCTTCCTGACTCACAACATCTAGAGGTGGAACCAGGAATCAGTATTAATACAGAAAGCAAACAAAACTTCTCTAAATAATCTGTGTGCATAGCCAAATCTTAGAAACATAGAGCGAAATAGACTTTCTTCCTTATATGCCCTCACTTGCAGACTTCTTTTTTTAAAAAATATTTATTTGGTTGTGCCAAATCTTAGTTGCAGCATGCAGGATCTAGTTGCTTGACCAGGGATCGAACCCAAGCCCTCTGTACTGGGAGCACAGAGTCTTAGGCACCAGGCTACCATGGAAGTCCCTTATGTACAGACTTCTATGCATAAATGCATACAACCATCAGGGGTATCTGAGGTTTAGGAATTATAATCTTCACAAGTCTAATGGGAAATAGTGATGATGATGAGGACAATATTTTGCTCCTTCTTTTTAGCTGAGTTTTGGAAATAGTCTCAGGTACTTCCCAGTAACATTATCCAGCAAAAAGAGATTAGAATTCTGTATAACTGTCCAATTGACTACAATACTTCTTTGTTTGATGTTTAATGTTTTATTCATTATTTTACTACCTCATAATATTATAATTCCATTAGCCTTGCTAAACTGCAAAATATAAAGTGATGGCTTGAAAGCCATTAATTCTTTTGGAAATACTGAAAGGGTTAGGGAGGGTTCAGAATCATTTAAGACAATGGATGTAAAAACTTGCTCCTATCCCCCAAATTGGATAATACTTTTGTTTCTGCCCCTCAAGGTTTACAATTTATTCATTTCACTTTGATCAGAAAATTCATTTAAAAGGTATTTATTGATTGCAGTTACACTTTGCACTTAAAATGTTACACTGCTAAAAGGTGAAAATTATCCTTATAAAGGCAAGGATATTAAATTCTCAGATCAAAAATACTGGCATTTTCTAAAAAGAAGGCTAATAGCTGAATTAATTCTAATTACAATGGAAAGTGTGCATAAGTGAATGACATAGTTCAAACATGGATAAATGCTGCTAATTATATGTTAAAGCTATAGCCAAAATCCTGTCTTGGGGCTGGTTCAAAGTTAATCAAATTCATCTGGCCTGAATTCACAAGCTGCTCACCTTTTCAGAAGGTGAACAGTCTGTACATTCAGGCCAAAGCTAAAGGGAAGAATGAATGAAATTCTGTTATTTTGAAGGAGATCTTGGGAACCATGAATCCATGATTCATTGAAATTACATAAGACACAGTGGCTGCTGCCTGAAAATCCATTTAGTCCCTACAGTTTTAGAAACTGACCAGGGTTCACACAGCACTCACTGAGGCGGCGGGGTGCACGATTTCACACTCAGCAGCGCCCCACACTCCTGTCACTGAGAAAGTGGAAATGGTCCAGGATGCTGTCCTTCCCGTTTGCCATCCGTCTTCTCTGGATCTCTTAGGAGTGTGTTTTTGTGTTTGTTATTCATTAGTTAAATAGCCCGTAGTACAATCCATGCTATCTTTGTTGGGTCTGTAATTCACACATTTTTAACTGTCTTAAAGTTCCATCTTTTGGAATTATAGGCTCTTTTCCATTGAGATAAGAATTATCTGCTATTATGTTCATAGGGGAAAAAAAGATAAAAATTTGGGTTATCAGCTGTTTTGATTTTGAGGCCATAGGTATTTTGATTTTTATTCTATTTTAAAATGATTTATTCTGATTATTTGTATTCATTTTAGACACTGTTGTAGGGGATTTAGAAATCAATAAATCACTGCCTTCACAAAACTTGTATTATTGTAGGCAAAGGAAGATTAAAAAAAAAAATTGAGAGAGTCAGGGGAAAGGTGACTTAAACAGGATGGTCAGGAAGGACTCACTGAAAAGGTAAATTTAAGAAAAGATTGAGACTTCCCTAATGGTCCATCCTAAAGGAGATCAGTCCTGAGTGTTCATTGGAAGGACTGACGTTGAAGCAGAAACTCCAATATTTTGGCCACCTGATGTGAAGAGCTGACTCATTAGAAAAGACCCTAATGCTGGGAAAGATTGAGGGCAGGAGGAAAAGGGGATGACAGAGGATGAGATTTTTGGATGGCATCACCGACTCAATGGACATGGGTTTGGGTGGACTCCGGGAGTTGGTGATGGACAGGGAGGCCTGGTGTGCTGTGGTTCATGGAGTCACAAAGAGTCAGACACGACTGAGCAACTGAACTGAACTGAATGGTCTTGTCTGTGCTTAGTCATGAAGTCGTGTCCAACTCTGACCTCATGGATTATAGCCCACCAGGGTCCTTTGTCCATGGAGTTTTCCAGGCAAGAATACTAGAGTGGATTGCCATTTCCTCCTCCAGGAGATCTTCCCGACCCAGAAATCGAACCCACGTTTCCTGCATCTTCTGCTTCGGCAGATGGATTCTTTACCACTGTGCGAACCTGAGGATCCCCAGAATATGCAATACTTGTAAACTATTTTAAGAAATTAGACTCTAAACACTTGGGGATGCTATTAAAGGGATTAGAACAGAGGGGCATAGAGCCATGTTCTACTCTGCTGAGACCAGAGTGTTAGGAGGCAAAGCATAAAGAGAGACCACAGCACACTTGGGAACAGAACCCTACATCAGACCCTAATCAGAGTTTATTTTTTCTGATCTTCCCATTCTTTATTCAATAACTACTTAAGATAAAAAAAAAAAAAAAAAAAAGATACAAAAAAGGAAGGCAAAGCAGAAGGAGGGAACTCAAATAGGAAAAAGTACAATGATACAAAATCATTTGTGATTTGAATCA
>NW_011495041.1:5095869-5096340 GCF_000754665.1 Bison bison bison
GAAATAAATTAATGACTTCGTGTTGATGAAAGCAAACAAAAGTAATAACCTCTTTTTTTTTTTTTTTGCATTGATTGATTTTATTTTTAAACTTTACATAATTGTATTAGTTTTGCCAAATATCAAAATGAATCCGCCACAGGCATACATGTGTTCAAGTTGCAGCATGCAGGATCTAGTTGCTTGACCAGGGATCGAACCCAAGCCCCCTGTACTGGGAGCACAGAGTCTTAGGCACCAGGCCACCATGGAAGTCCCTTATGTACAGACTTCTATGCATAAATGCATACAACCATCAGGGGTATCTGAGGTTTAGGAATTATAATCTTCACAAGTCTAATGGGAAATAGTGATGATGATGATGACAATATTCTGCTCCTTCTTTTTAGTTGAGTTTTGGAAATAGTCTCAGGTACTTCCCAGTAACATTATCCAGCAAAAAGAGATTAGAATTCTGTATAACTGTCCAAT
>NW_011495041.1:5096440-5101157 GCF_000754665.1 Bison bison bison
AGTTTATTTTTTCTGATCTTCCCATTCTTTATTCAATAACTACTTAAGATAAAAAAAAAAAAAAAAGATACAAAAAAGGAAGGCAAAGCAGAAGGAGGGAACTCAAATAGGAAAAAGTACAATGATACAAAATCATTTGTGATTTGAATCAGAGTGCTAGCTATGACCGTGGTCAAAGTGAGGTATCAACAGGTTGTGAGAAGCATGTAGAATTTGAATATATTTTGAAGTAGAGCCAATAAGATTTTCTAGGCACCTGGATATGGACTGTGAGAAAAGGTAATAACTCAAAGATGATCCCAGTATTTGGCTGGAGGTACTAAAAGAATGAAATTCATGTGTTGAGCATTTATATATGGATTTCTACTCTACTATATATATATATTTTTAATTAATGGAAATTGTCTCTTTTCACAACTGAATAAATGTTCTAGAAACTATAAAACAAAGACATGAATAACATGTGTTCAGTTTTTCAAACATTGCATCACCGACTTATGGGAAGTAAGTACTTATGTTTCACCTCTCTTTTCTTTTTTTTTTTTGTCATTGATTGATTTTATTTTTAAACTTTACATAATTGTATTAGTTTTGCCAAATATCAAAATGAATCCACCACAGGTATACATGTGTTCCCTATCCTGAACCCTCCTCCCTCCTCCCTCCCCATACCATCCCTCTGGGTCGTCCCAGTGCACTAGCCCCAAGCATCCAGTATCGTGCATCGACCTGGACTGGCAACTCGTTTCTTACATGATATTTTACATGTTTCAATGTCATTCTCCCAAATCTTCCCACCCTCTCCCTCTCCCACAGAGTCCATAAGACTGTTCTATAAGTCATTAAAAAAATATGCAGTTGCCACACAGAATTAATTTGGGCTGAATGAATGCACTTACCAAGCTCTTTCTCATTACTGAGCCGCAAGAAGGAAGTTTCTCGACAGACAGCGATTTCTCAACATCATTTCTGCCATTCTTGAATGTTTTAACTCTGAGATAGAAAGTGACTCCTGACTCAGGATGTGAGTTTCAGTGACCTTCATCCCTCTGCTTGGCTGTTTCTCTGAACTTGCCACCGTGTCAACCCTTTGCAATGTGTGTGGGACGGAAGAGGCAGGATCCCTTAATAAAATTTTATCACTCGTCTCACCCAGTCCTGTAATAAGACTAAACTTAGAATATGATTCAAATGGGGTAGAAAGTTCAATTTTCAATGTGGCGAGTTGCCTTTAACAGGAATATTTATAAGAGGATTTTCACTAAATGCAGTTCCTTTATTAAATACAGCTCTCCCGACACCAATTTCTGAACTATAAATTTGTTCTGATTCCCAGAGGCTTTTATGCCCTACCAACACTTATGACTTGTGAGAGGCATGCCTCTTCTTTGGTAAATTGGAAAAAGAGTTGCTTGTAAAGGGGAAAGGAGGATTGACCAAGAGCGGAATCTTCTCCGCATAGTCATTTTAGGAAAAAGAACACGTGGACATGAAGGATTTTCAGACTATCTGTAGCCAGTGTCTCTTTGAAAGGTTTCCTGTTGCCTGAGGGCTGTGCATCACCTACAGAAGACCCCAGGGTCTGAGAAAAGAAATGTGACACAGTTGCAGAGCAGCATGGACCAACAGAGGAGTCACGGGCTTTGGTCGGTTTAGCTTTTTTCAGTAGCACTGATCCCAACATACATTAGGTTAACCTTAAAAATGCATCTCAATATATCGTGCTCAGCCATTCAGTTGTGTTCTACTCTTTGTGACCCCATGGACTTGTAGCCTGCCAGGCTCCTCTGTCCGTGGAATTTTCCAGGCAAGAATACTGGAGTGGGTTGCCATTCCCTATTCCACCAGATCCTCCTGATCTAGGGATTGAACCCGAGTCTCTTGCATTGGCAAAGTGGTTTCTTTTACACCAGCACCACCTGGGAAGCCCCTAGTACGTTCAGTTCAGTTCAGTCGCTCAGTCGTGTCCGACTCTTTGCGACCCCGTGAATCGCAGCACGCCAGGCCTCCCTGTCCATCACCAACTCCCGGAGTTCACTCAGACTCACGTCCATCGAGTCAGTGATGCCATCCAGCCACCTCATCCTCTGTCGTCCCCTTCTCCTCTTGCCCCCAATCCCTCCCAGCATCAGAGTCTTTTCCAGTGATTTCAACTCTTCACATGGGGTGGCCAAAGTACTGGAGTTTCAGCTTTAGCATCATTCCTTCCAAAGAAATCCCAGGGCTGATCTCCTTCAGAATGGACTGGTTGGATCTCCTTGCAGTCCAAGTCACAGACAAATAGTGTTTGATTCTGCTTGCACAAGGTACCCAGAATAGTCAAATTCATAGAGTCAGAAAGTACATTGGCAGGGCCCTGGGGTGGAAGGATGTGGAATTAGTGTTTAATGGGGACAGAGTTTCAGTTCAGGAAGGTGAAAAATTCAGGAGATGGATGATGGGAAGAGTGGCACACGATGCGAACGTACTTAGTGCCACTGAACTAACTCCATGGTTAAATATAGCTAAAAGAGTATGTTTTAAATTATGTGACTTCTACAATGATAAAAAATACTTTAAAAGTAGTGATTCCAAATGACTTATAAATTCTCTTTGTATGTCCTGTCTTTTAATTGAACAGTTTATGTTTTATCTACAGTACTTTCCCTTCATTGGGCCATTTGTTCTCTTTACCCCTCTACTCTCTTGAGTTCAATAGTCACTTCTTGTATTAGCAGTTTCAATTACATGAGAAAATGATAAAATATTAAATGTATACATAGCAAGGATAGCTCTTTGCTAAATTCTCCCAACCAGCACAAGCCATAATGTTTTATGTGAGTCCTTCCATCAAATCTCTTCTAGATTCAGTCATCACAAGTTATACACAACTGCCGCTGCCGCTGCTAAGTTGCTTCAGTCGTCTCCGACTGTGCGACCCCATAGATGGCAGCCCACAAGCGAAATATGTTCATATTCAATATTTGCTCTAAAGTAGAAATCAAAAAATATACATATAATCATTATCTCACCCTAGATTATAAATTGACTGAAGACCAAGAAATGATCTCGTTCATATGCCTGTAGCCTCAAACAGTGTCTGGCATAAGAAAGGAGTTTAGTAAAATTGGTATGTGATGACATGTGAGCTAACCACGAGAGACAGAGGTATTTAAATCTACCACTCCACTCTTTTCCTCTTCTGTTCTTTGCCTCCTGTCTCTAACAATTCCTTTATATAACAAACAGAGAATTTAAAGTGTCTTGTATTTATTTTTGATCCAAAATTATTACAGAGTCCTTTCTGATAGCCAATACAAAGATGGGTTTCTTGTCATTACATTGTAAAAGATGTCAACCATTTCAAGTTGTATTAGAATTATTAGAATTCAGTTACTATTGCAGATTGTAGAGTTTTTGTTGTTGTTTGTATGTGGGAGATACATATATATATATATATACATACACATAATATTTTAATTTTGAGACAATTATTCACATGCTACCGTAAGAAATAATATAGGATGACTCAGTACACAAATAAGCACAAGAAAAATGGCCCAAATAACTTTGCTGAATTATATCAACGTTAACATCCAGATTCTGAAGTTGTAGTATAGTTTTAGAAGATGGCTTGGCCTTTTGGCTATGATCCAGTGTAGTATGGGGACTTCCAAGTGGAACAATGGTAAAGAATCTGCCTGCCAATGTAGGAGACACAAGAGATACAGATTCGAGGCCTGGGTCGGGAAGATCCCCTGGAGAAGGGAACGGCAACCCACTCCATTATTCTTGCCTAGAGAATTCCCTGGACAGAGGCGCCTAGGGGGCTACAGTCTATGGGGTTGCAAAGAGTTGGATGCAACTGAGCATACACACCAGTTTCTCCCAAAGCACCATCTTCTTGCACATATTTGCATGTATATTTAGTTCTGTGCAATTTTGTTACATGCATAGACTCATGAGATCACCACACAGTCAAAATCTAGAGCAAATTTATCACAAATTTCTTCTATACCAACAGTCATCTCTCTCCTCCTGTCCCTAATACATGGCAATAATGAATCTGTTCTCCACTTCTGTCTCTTAAACAATCTTGTCTATATAAAAGAAGCAGACAGAAGGTAACTTTGTGAGATTGGTTTTTGTCACTCAGCATCTTTTCTTTGTGATCTGTCCCAGTTGTTACATGTATCATTAGTTTGACTCTTCTCAGTGCAGAGGAGTTTCCTATGGTTTGAATGTACCCCTTTGACTAACCAGTATTACCTGGAAAGAAGTTTGGGATGTTACTAATTTGGGGCTATGACCAACAAAACTGCTATCAATATTTGTGTAAGGTTCGTGTAAGAAGATATGGTTTCACTTTCCAGGAATAAATAGGCATGTGCGCATTTGCTCTGCTGTATGGAAGGAAAGTTATGACCAACCTAGATAGCATATTCAAAAGCAGAGACATTACTTTGCCAACAAATGTTCGTCTAGTCGAGGCTATGGTTTTTCCTATGGTCATGTATGGATGTGAGAGTTGGACTGTGAAAAAGGCTGAGCACCGAAGAATTGATGCTTTGGAACTGTGATGTTGGAGAAGACTCTTGAGAGTCCCTTGGACTGCAAGGAGATCCAACCAGTTCATTCTGAAGGAGATCAGCCCTGGGATTTCTTTGGAAGGAATGATGCTAAAGCTGAAACTCCAGAACTTTGGCCACCTCATGCGAAGAGTTGACTCATTGGAAAA
>NW_011495041.1:5101257-5119744 GCF_000754665.1 Bison bison bison
ATTGGGGGCAGGAGGAGGAGGGGACGACAGAGGATGAGATGGCTGGATGGCACCACTGACTCAATGGACGTGAGTCTGAGTGAACTCCGGGAGTTGGTGATGGACAGGGAGGCCTGGCGTGCTGCGATTCATGGGGTCGCAAGGAGTCGGACACGACTGAGCGACTGATCTGATCTGATCTGATCTGATGGATAGTATATGTTTAGTTTTGAAAGAAACTTCCACATGTGTTCCCAGAGTGGCTTACACGTCTTACATTCCTACTGGCAATGTGTGAGTGATGCAGCTTCTCTGAACCCTCACCAGCATTTGATTTTATCATGTTTTTTAAAATTTAGTCAATCTTATAAGTAAATAGTGAATCAGCTTGTTCTAGAGAAGAAATGATGACAGAAGAAGAATCCTATGAAAGCAGGGTCTGTCCCATGTAAACTTCATAGACGAGTTTATTAACCAATCACAGCTGAACTGGGCATTCTATTTCAGTTTCCTTTATCTGATCTTGAAATCAGATCTGTCCAGTTCTTTGTGACCCCATGGACTGTAGCCTTCCAGGCTCCCCATGGAATTTTCCAGGCAAGACTACTGGAATGGGTTGCTATTTCCTTTTGCAGGGGATCTTCCCAACCCAGGGATCAAACTCGGGTCTCCTGCATTCTGAGCCATTTACACTGGGATACATTTACACTGTGTACTTCTTAGGATAGTTATATAAACAAAATGCATGCAACGTGTTATATCAGTACCTGGCTTACAGTAATGTGCACCATTATCAGTGATTTCTACTATTACTAGGTATTGCCCAGTGACACTATTTAAGCTTTGATGGTCCTAAAATGGTCAGTTTTAATGGAGATAAGAAACTTGAAGTCTTAGATTGAAAAGGAACCACTTAAAAGGAATTTGATTCCAGTCACAAATAACCATTTTACTACAACTTTCCATTTGTCTGGTATCACTGCTGTTGCTGCTGCTGCTAAGTCACTTCAGTCATGTCCGACTCTGTGCGACCCCAGAGACGGCAGCCCACCAGGCTCTGTTGTCCCCAGGTTTCTCCAGGCACAACATCTAGTCAAAATATAAAAGCACTTAATAGTGGGAGGGAAGTACATAAAATTCAAAGCGGTCCTTACTGTAAATGCTCATTCACTAAAAAAATAGATGTACACTGCCTAGTTCAGTTCTGAATTTTGCTTTTGATTGACAGAAACATTAAAATGTATCTTTCCATAGCACTTTCCTTTTTTGTATAAACTAAGTAGATTTAAAATGTAGATTCCCAAAACATTGCTGAAGATTCTAAGTTACTTAAAAAAATAAAATTCTCCAAATAATTTTCACAGTTAAGCTTAATTTAAAACTCATCTGTTATAGTTAACAAAGCATTCAGCCTGCATTTTTCTGACAAAGCTCTACAGTAAGCTGTACAGGTTGTAACTATATTCAGGCACTGTTATTTGCTAGGAGTTGTTATGAGCTGCCAATTCTTCTACTTGCACAGTTCATTGCCATTCAAAGTACTTTCATGTTCACCATCTCATTTGTCTCTCCTAAAAGATCCCTAATGGTAAGGTATCCTGGGCACTCCTCATTCTGTTTTAAAGATGTGGAAACTAACATACTTCATTAAGCCAGTTACCTCACTGGGCCTGGAATTCAAGTCTCTGCAGCCTGCATTTGTGCTTACCAACTGTCACTTCATCCCCTTAAGCTATCTCTCAGGGCAAAGTGAACTCTGTAACTGAAAGGATGCAGAGCATGATTGCCAAAACTGCAACAACAACTTCTATCAAAACGTGTACCCCTCAAGGTCCTTGGAAGATAATGTGCTAGTTGAAACTCTCGAGTTAAGATAGTCAGGTAGGGAGTTGCTGACACTCATTATCAGACAGGTCAGGAAATGAGTTTGCTGTGTGGCACATTTCCCAATACACCATTCATTCTGGCCATCTCATAATCCAGTTCCCTGACTTATTTGCTTGTGCACAGGAGAACTCCCACACAGTTCTCTACCTCTGCTCTTCCCACAGCAAATAGACACCTCAGCAGTGATTCTATTCATGGCACTTAAACATAGCTGTTAAAAGACTGACATACGGAATGATTTTAAAGATCAATACAGTTCCTCCCTTAAAAAAAAAAAAAATCCTCCCACCCCCTAATTCTTATCAAAAATTAAGCAAAATGTTCCATTTCCTAACTCAGAGGTAAAGAAACCTAACTGTGGCTCACCTTTGTCCTCCCAAGCTATCTGATCTTAAGATGGTATTAAATTCCAAAGTTTCTTTTGTGAAATCTTGCCTATGTCTTCCTCCTATCACCCTGAGATTCCAGGGAAGACAGTGTGTGTATGCCTGTGTATATGTGTGTGTGTGAGAGAGAAAGAGAGAGAGAACACTTGTGTGTGTAGTGATGAGGGGGTCCTGAAACTATAAGAATGGTGACATGATGGATACATAATGATTTAAAATAGAGAATCAGGCCTACACTATTCTGTTTCTTAACACCTATTTATTATTTTTGCCAAGTCTTTGCTGTTCGGTCACTCAGTCAAGTCCAACTCTTTGCAACCCCACGGACTGCAGCACACCAGGCTTCCCTGCCCTTCGCCATCTCCCAGAGCTTGCTCAAACTCATGCCCACTGATCAGTGAAGCCATCCAACCATCTCATCCTCTGTCTCCCCCTTCTTCTCCTGCCTTCAATCGTCCCCTAAAGCAGGGTATTTTCCAATGAGTCATCTCTTGGGATCAGGTGGTCAGAAGATTGGAGCATCAGCATCAGTTCTTCCAATGAATATTCAGGGTTGATTTCCTTTAGAATTGACAGGTTGAATCTCCTTGCAGTCCAAGGGACTCTCAAGAGTCTTCTCCAATACCACATTTCAAAAGCATCAATTCTTCAGTGCTCAGCCTTCTTTATGGTCCAACTCTCACATCCATACATGACTACTGGAATAGCCATGAAAAGTGAAAGTGAAAGTGAAGTCACTCAGTCGTGTCTGACTCTTTGTGACCCCCATGGACTATAGCCTACCAAGCTCCTCTGTCCATGGGATTTTCCAGACAATAGTACTGAAGTGGATTGCCATTTCCTTCTCCAGAGGATCTAACTGACCCAGGGATTGAACCTGGGTCTCCGGCATTGTAGACAGGCGCTTTACCGTCTGAGCCACCAGGGAAGTCCTAGAATAGCCATAGTTCCAACTAAACAGACCTTTGTTGACAAAGTAATGCCAAGTCTTACCTATTTACATTTCCTGATGTCTCTTGTTAACATTTTGCATTTTCACAGTCACCAACGTATTCAGATCGTCATGTTTCTCACTTTTCTATTTCCTCCAATTCTTCCCTTCTTTCTGATTGTATTTCGCTCAATTCAAGCACATGTACTGCATCATGAATCATAGCATATCCAAGTCCATAAACTTCCAATAACATTTATTTTGTGGAATTAAATACCAGTCATTCCCATTTAGATTTCTCAATATGTTATCATCTTATCTTAAAACCTTCATCCTGCCTTTTCTCTCCTCATTATCCTCTCAAACTGCATTACATTATTTTATTTAAACAATACATTTATCCTCCCATCTGGATGATTCACTCCTCCATCCTGTTCTGAATATTTACTTCACATCATCTTGAGAAATCCTGCTCACCTTCAAAATCCTTCACTAATGCCATATTTTTTTAGAAATTTGAGTTACATCTTATCTATATTTATTTTACAAATCCTACACTATTATATTATAGCATTGTTATTTTTCTGCTTATGGCCCTGCATGAGTTCCTTGAGAACAAAGGTAAAAAAATATGCCTCATCTTGTATCCCATGTGTATTAATTTGCTTGGAATGCCCTAACAAAATACCATAGACCAAGCAGCTTGAACAACAGACATTTATTTCTCACAGTTCTGGAATCTGGAAGCCCAAGATCAAGGTGCCAGGTAATTTGGTTCTCCAGTGAAGACCCTCTTCTTGGTATGCAGATGGCCACCCTCTTGTGCTTCTCGTGACAGAGAGAAAGAGCAAGCTGGCATCTCTGCGTGATTGTTGTTTAGTCACTAAGTTGTGTCCAACTCTTTGCAACCCCAGGGACTGACTGTAGCCCACCAGGCTCCTCTGATCACAGGATTGTCCAAGCAAGAATACTGGAGTGGGTTGCCATGTCCTCCTCCAGGGCATCTTTCTGACCCAAGGATCGAACCCACATCTCTTACATCTCCTTCATTGGCAGGCAGGTTCTTTAACACTGAGTCACCAGGGAAGTTTCCTATCTCTGCTTACAAAGGCAATAATCTCACCATGAGAGCCTGACCCTCACTACCTCATCTAAACCTGATCACCTCCCAAAGGCCCTGTCTTCAGTTACCATCAAATATTTGCTAAGGGCCTCAATATATGAATTTTGGGGAGACACACTTTAAGGCATAGTACTGTGTGTTATTTAACATAATACTTTACATATAATAAACACTTGTTGAGCTGAATTGTAATAGAAACAAATTTCAAAAAGCAAATTTGATGTAATAATGATAATGATGATTTTCCTGACTTCCAGATCCTTTCTTGGTAACAGATTTCCCCCACCCCACCACACACACACACACACCACACATCGTTATAAAGGAAAAGGAAGGAAGAATTCTTATTCCAAGGATTCTGTAGTGAAAAGGCAATCCAGCATTATACTTAAACAGTAAGAAATAAGCCCGGCCCCAAAATTTAAAAATTACATTTGAATAAGCCATAATATTTTGCACATTCATTGAATCATTGCACTTTGGGAAAAAAATTACTATGATAAAAATATAAATCAAAAGTAAGTGAAGTTAAGTAATAACCATTTTGAAACAAATCTATTAAATCTATGGAGATAAGCTCAGGTTTTGTCTACTCTGGCAAACTGCAGTGCACACTTGTAACTCTAACTATAAATCATAACGGTATTTGTACTATTCAGTTCCAAAAGTCCCTTTTTTCTCCCAAGTTTTATAGATAATTATTCTTTCTTATTTTTCACTGTATTCTCAAACAAATCTATGCCGTATAAGAACTTTATCATTTTGTAGTACAAATTTCAATATAAAAAATACAACTTTGTGTGGTATTTACAGAAAGAGAAAAGAAATCGTAACTCTCCTAGAAGAATTAAGGAGGCTGTAACAGAAGTTTTAGGATAGCTAGAGAGTGACCAATGTTCCTCAAAACATGGGGCTACAGTTTTAATGAAACACTGAGAAGCTTCAATAGTTCAAATACTTACTAAATTCATCATAAGACGGCAAAAGATCTGTACTATCCAGGTGTATAGGAAAACAAAGACTACTTCCGAACTAACCATAGATTAAATGGTAAGGCAAGGAAGAACAAGAGTATGGGCTACAGTGAGTGATATTCTGTAAGTATGAGCCACGCTCTGTTTACACTATGCAGCGTTGACATGCTTTTCTCTGTCTTCTCTGTTTAACAGATCAGACGGACTCACGGTCACCGCAGTTAAAAAGATGGAGATATCTGAATGAAAACATCTCACTGGGCTTCTGTCCATGTTCTGTCGCTGGGGGTTTGACTCCACGTGTCAAATAAGTCGAGTCCCTGGATACTAATAATGCTGGTGTAGGCTTCTGAGATTATACTATAAAATTTTCAATGGTTTCTGCCTCTCAGTGGAGGCAGAAATTCTCTTGATTCTCAGAAAAAGGTAAAGCCCTAGAAATCTCAGCAACCCAATGGTTATCACATGTTGAGATGCTCTGTGTCAACTCAGATCATTGACACACACATTTCAGACTTATAAAGCACTGATGTATAAACCTGCCTGGCCAATCATAACATAAATTCAACAAAAAAGAGTCAGACTGCCAGGGTTCAGCTTGGCAGTCTGTTTCATCAAGTTTCAGCTTGATGACTTCCTAGCAAGTTACTTAAAGACTATATCAATTTCTGAACTTGTGAACAATGGAAATAATAGCAGCTACCTTAGGCACTGCTGTGTCAATGAGCTAATATGTATAAAATACTAATTATAGTGTTTGACATATATTAAACATAAACTACACACACAGTAATGATTTAGGGTTTGAGAAATGAGTGTAAATTATTAGTAGAAATAATATGCTAATACCTGGAAAATTAGAATTAAGTAGCTTGGTTCATCCCACTCCAGTATTCTTGCCTGGAGACTCCCAGGGACAGAGGAGCCTGTTGGGCTGCCGTCTATGGGGTCGCACAGAGTCGGACACGACTGACGCGACTTAGCAGCAACTTGGTTCATCCTTTTCCTGTACTCATTTTCACTGGCCAGTTTTTGAAAACTATGTTTTTGCTGAATAATGACCTATAAAAATGTTACATTTCATATCTTTCAGATTTTTTAAAAAGAAAGTCATGTAAACCAACTGAACTAACCTCCTATGACATAAAGAGTTTTTACATAAACTAGCATTTTTGTTTGTTTCTAATTATAGGGAAAGAAGGATGTCAGTATTTCCAAAAAAACAACTATTTTCTCCCAGTTTTTAAACATTTCTTAAGAAACCTTATTCTTCTATTTACATATAACTGTGTATTTAAAACCTTTAAGCCTGGGATTCCTATAGACAGGCAGGCTTTATGCTGTTGGGTTACATCACGGAATAACTTCTGCGAAAATGAGTTGGAATATATTATTACATCTATTCTCTGTGTTGCATACTGGTTGTTGATATTCCTGTTTATATTGACTACTAAATTAAATACAAATAGCTCATTGCACAGTGTGGGTTTAGTCATTTTCAACAAATCCTTCATAATTCCTAAAAATTCCTTATTAATGAGGGCTTCATGTATTGCTATACATATATGTACACGAACTGATAGGATATCAGTTAATGATCACATTCAGAATTCTTACACCTGGATAATCAAAATTCTCTTTTTGGTCACCTGGCTTCCATATACTCTCCAATGTTGGACCTCCCCGCCTTTAAGGCACTCCTGCCTTGCAAGATATAAAAAGAATACGAGATGTCATAGTCTTGCTTCCTCAGCCTTCCTAGTCACAATCCTGCTGGCATGAGATGTGGATTCAGAAACTCTTGCCCGACTTGGCCAAACAGAGCCTCATGGGGAGGAAGGGGATGGGGCAGGACCCACTCGGCACTCAGGGTTGCTGCAGTGGCGGCCCCTGCTGGAGGGATCAGGGACAGCAATTCTCCATGGGCACCAGGCCCCCCAAGCAGCCCAGCGCTCAGAGCGGCCACTTGGCCCCCAGGACTGGACCATTTCACCGATAGCATCAATGACTCTGTTCGGAGATGTGGCCCCGGACCTTGCTTCTCATTCTAGTCACCCCCACACCCAAGCTGAGCTCTCTTATTCTCCCAGTGAAAAATCCTGCTAACAAATCCCATTTCTTCCCTAAATTAGTGAGGCGTGCCTTGTGACGCTGCTCCTCAGGGATACTCACGGATCTGCTAGCTGAGGATATGCCTCCTGAACGTAGCTGTTCTCACCTAGGCAGCTGAGTCCTGGCACTCACTGCATCCTGACTTGTTTCGACAGTTTGAGCACTTTTCTACATTTTAGTATCTGTGAAGGCTACCCACCATTTCTTGTCTTGGACCTCATTCTGCTAAGAGACATTATTATTATTAAATTTTCTGGTTATTCTTATATAAGAAAGAAATACTCTGGACACATGTATTCAGGTCATTCTTCTTTATGTTCTCCGACCTCCTGTGGTGACTGTGTGAATCAGTCCCCCCAGAATGAATTAGACTGAGGACACTTAGGAAAGGACCCTAGGACACACTTGTGTGTCCCGGAAGTGATCCTTCTGGAATCAGCCTGCCTGTCAATGGCTCCCTCAGAACTATTTCCTGTCTAACTCTGCTCTGTTCCACACAAATATGGAGATTTTTATGCCTGTTCTGCTGTGGCTCATAATTACCATGTTATCATGACATTCAATTTATCAGAACAGCGGGTAACTTTGATGGATATGAATCCATGATGAGAAGTGCTGAAACATTTCATCTCACATTAGAATATACAAAGCCTGAAGACACGTCTGCTGGGATCAGGACCTGCTGCCCTACATGCCGGCACTAGCAGGGCCTCCTAAGCATTCAGTCCAAGCATTGAAAATAGAACCACATCACATTATACAATCTTAGGATTCTGTGAGCAGGGAAAAGAGTTTGTAATCTTCCCCGGAGAAGGAAAGAAAAGAAAAAATTAATGAAAAGTTTAAAGAATCAAAATGGACTCAATCTTCCAAACAGTAACACTGGAAGACAGAAATCTGAGAGCAAATTATTTCCAGACAAAGTTTTGCAACAAGCTGATGAAGGTCAGAGCTAACACAGAGGATACGTGAGAGTTTTCTTATGAAAAAGGGAAATAGACTATTTAGTACATGTGAACAAATGAAGAGATTTTCATAAGTGAAAATAGATCTTGAATTAGCAATAAATAGAAAACAAAACATGCAAACATATTACAACCATAACAAAACAAGACAATAATTAGTTCTAGTCAAAACACATGATTGTGTAGTAAAGGAAAGGAAGCAGTGATTACCACATGGTTCAACAAAAGCGTATTTACATAATTATATTAATACAAACACCAGATCCTAGTATTAGCATTAAAGATCCAGCAAGCAATGATATTTACCAGTATGCATTGATGGGTGCTGCTAATCAGGACTCTGTCCACTCTGACTGGCCAGAATAAGAGCTGTACCTGCGGTTAAGTATGCTGAACATCAGCTCCGACCATGCAGCGCAGGAGACGTGGCCCAGATGTGGGGGGTGTGCAGGCCTGTGCAGGAGGCTGGGAGGGGGTCGTGGAGAAGGAGCGCTAACCCTCACCTTTCCAATCAGATAGGAAGCATTGCTTGCAGGCAGGAAGTTAAGATTCTTGAATACAAGAATTGTATTTTTAAAATATGTCCAGAACAATGATAAAATATGAGGAGGGAGATGCAGAGAAAATGTTTTTTGATATTAAAAATGTTTATAGTAAAAAAGGTTTCTCAACTCTTTATAATACATGTTTATATAACTTTGTTATTAAGATAAAGTCTAAAGGTTTCATGTCTTGAGTGTCCACATGCTTAGTCTAAGGTACTACTATGTGTTGGATTAGATCTCAAATTTTAAAATAGAGAATAATTAGAGTACTGTGAGAAATAAATGTCTGTCGCTTAAGCCACTCAGTCTATGGAATTTTAGTTACAGCTCTCAGAATGAACTAGACATATATAGTCCATATACTTTTCATTTTAATTATGTATTCAAAAACTAAATGTTGAAAAATGCATCAATTTATTTTAATTTCCAAGGGATGGTTAACACAAATGAAAAATAAATCGTGATAATTACATTGCACAATCAGAAAACATAGATGAATCATAGGGATATGTTTCTATTTGAGCAGAAAATACATGAAATTGTTAACATAATAGTAAAAATGTCCAGGAAAACAAATCTTATAAAAAGTTTGCATAAATTTTTGAAAAGATATTTTAAAGGGACTTCAAGAACATATTCTCTTTTAGAATAGTTTGTAATAACTTTAAAATAATAGTTATATATAGACCCTAAAATATTTTTCTAAAATAATTTATAAAATATATATATTATATAAAAATATACATATAATAGTTTTATTGGAATTAAAATAATTTGCTTGCAACACAAGGATTAACCTGCATCAATTCTGCCTTAATCTGGTCCTTGTCCTTTTGCCAGATGATCCCGTGCTCATTAGTTTTCACTGTGTGAAAATGTCCTTGCTCACTGGTGTGTATCTAAGATCTCTCCGGCACACACTGAAATTAATCACACTCACCTCCTTGGAACCCAGGGCTCATGGAAGCTTTTGAATCCATGTTTAAATCACAAATATCACCTAATCAGTAAGACAATATTATCGAGGTAAAAGAATGCGACAGGATTCTCTGAAGTGCAGGAGCAGAATCAAAGCCAAAGCTTTTCAGAGCTTAATTTATGAACTTAACACAGTCTTTTGATTGAACAGAAGACTCTATGAGACTGGTGGTTTAGTCCGTAAGTCATGTCCTACTCTTGAAACCCCATGGACTGTAGCCTGCCAGGCTCCTCTGTCCAAGAGATTCTCCAGGCAAGAATACTGGAGTGGGTTGCCGTTTCCTTCTCCAGTGGCTCTTTCTGACTCAGGGATCGAACCCAGGTCTCTTGCATTACAGGTGGTCTCCTGCATTGCAGGTGGATTTTTTACTGACTGAGCCACCAAGGAAGCTGCAAAACAGAGAATTCTGAGTATTTAAGAATACACATTGCCTCATTCACTGAATTATTAGAACTTTTTTTCACAGAATTCTAAAACTTCATGTTTGATGAGTCCATCCCCTATGGGAGAGTTTATTTTTGTAAGTTTTCCAAAAGCTATTAACACTAAAGTTTTCATCAGTCATTCTGAATTTTCCTAATCCACTCATACTTCAGTCTCTTAGATGATAACTTTGTGTTTTATCTCCTCTATTCAGATATCTAACACATCCTCATCTAAGCTTATTTGCCAATGCACTTGGGTCCTGCTTCACTGAGAAATAAGAACAATCAGAAGTGAACATCCATGGCACAGATGTCCTCTACAGCCTGTTATACAGAGTGAAATAAGTCAGAGGAAAGCAAATATTGTATATTAATGCTTATGTGTATATATATATATATATATATATATAATCTAGAAAAATGGTACAGATGAAGCTATTTGCAGTGCAGGAATAGAGACGCAGATATAGAGAACAGACATGTGGGCCCAGTTGGGGATGGAGCGGGTGGGACGAACTGACAGAGTAGCGCTGAAATATGTACACTACTATGTGTAAAATAGATAACTAATGGGAGCCTACTGTATAGCACAAGGAGCTCAGCTCAGTGCTCTGTGATGACCTAGATGGGTGGGATGGGGAGGTGGGAGGGAGGTCCAAGACAGAGGGAATATATGTGTACATACAGATGATTTATTTACTTTGTCGTACAGCAGAAACTAGCACAACATTGTAAAGCAATTGTCCTCCAATTAAATATAAACTGAGAAAAGGAAAAGAGAATATCCGAAGGCTCCTAACATCACAACACCCACTTCCCCGGCTCTCCATCAATGAGTCCTGCCATCCATCCTGTTAATCCAGATGCACATCTCGCCACTGTCTACAGCTGAGCTTGAAAATACCACATTTGTAAATACCACATTCCCTCCTACTTTTGCAAGCATATAATTCTGGATTCTCATGCGTCGTCACATTTTCTCAGCCAACCGAATCACCATCCTTAGCAACAAGCATGTTATGATACCTCAGATCTCTTTCACAAAAGTCCTTTTATCTCCACATCTCCTTTCAGAAACTTCTGTTTTCCTCCCATTCACCAAAAAAAAAAAACTCGTAAAAAGAGTGAACTAGACTCACTGTTTTCAACTCCTCTCTCCCCACTCTCTCTTTAAACCATTTTAACCAACTTTTGCTCCCACCATTCCTCCAACACTGATCATGAAAGATCCTCAGTGACATTCACCTCGCCAGATGAAACAGTGCATTTGGTGTCTTCATCTTATTTGATCTATAAGTAGCACTTGAAGCCTGGATCCCTCAGCGCTCTCAGATACCCTTTTAGGATTAGCATTCCAAAGTACCAAACTCTAATGATTTTGTTCCTGTATCTCCACTGACTAATCTAAGTCTTCTTCCAAGTCCTATTCCCCTATCCCTCAAACACCAGGAAGTACTAGACCTACTTGCTTTCCCATCTACCCTTACTCTGCTTGTTATCTTATTGATTCTCATGGCTTTAATTTCTATGCCTGCAACTCCCGAATTTATATGCAGTGCCTGGGTCTCTCCCCTGAACTCTAGGCTCGGATATGTTAAGTATACTCAGCATCTCTACCAGGATGGATAAAATTTTAACCATTGAATTAATCACCCCAGTCCTCCTTCTTCCAGTTAATAGCATTTCTATACCAGATACTTAGTCCAACATGGTAATTGTATTCTCTCATTTTCATCATCAATCTATAACAATAATTCATCTTATCCTCTCCTTTACTACTACCCTAGAAAAGGTTATACATATCTGTTGTCTGTTTTATTTTAATAGTTTTCAAGCTAATATCCCTGCTTTCTTTCTTCCTTTCTTCCAGTGTACCCTTAATATAGAATGATCTTTTTATGACATGTCAGACTATGTCACTTCTCTGCTTAAAACCCCCCATGGTTTTTCATCTCATTAAGACTAAAAGTCAAGTCTTTACATGGTGCGTGAAGCCCTGCATATCTGAACCTTCATAATCTTTTAACTCATTCCCACTTTGTTCATACCACTCCAGCTGCACAGAATTCTTTGTTCCTTTGCACCTGGGTATGTGTCTCTTAGATAATCTACACACCTGTTCCCTCTTTAGGTCTTTGCCTTCAAGCCACTATTGTAATGAAGCCTGATATACCAGCCTATTTACAGCAGAAAAAAAAAAAACAACAACAACAAAAAACACCCTCTGTATTCCCTACATTCCTGCTTTATAGGTCTCAATAGAAGTGATCATCACCTGAAATATAATTATATATTTACTTCTTGAGCAACTTTCTCATTTCCAGAGGATCTTCCCAACCCAGGGGTCGAACCCAGGTATCCTGCTCTGCAGGTGGATTCTTTACCAGCTGAGCTACAGGGGAAGCCCCAATTACATATTTGCTTTACAAACAACTCCCTCTCTTGGAATATAAGCTTCATGAGGTCACAACACACATATTGCATGAATGAATAAAAAGTAGTTTTTAAAGTGATGATGTCTTTTACAGTTGAGAGCACTTCAAAATAGAGGAAATACGATAATTAGTATGTTTTAAGTGTAGACTTTACAGATTATTTTTGAACAACTTAGGAACATAATTGCAAAGCTTCATGTTACAGTGAAAATGATTCTTATTTTAAATAACTGCCTTTAATCTCAGCTCAGCCTTCAAGGACATTCAAAAATAGATCTTAGGACCCTGGTCACATCTCCATTCTTTCCCCCAGAGCAGCTCTCTTCTTAATACGAGTCCTGTTAATTCACATATATTTCGTAAATCGCCTCACTCTCAGTAGGTGATCTTGGCTTGTACTTCAGAATGAGAACAGTCATTAAAAGTGAAAACAGCCTGGCAGTCGGAGGTTCTGCCTCATCAGGAAGCTGGTTTGAGTTGCTAAAGTCAACAGGGTAGGAGGCACACAGACAAGAGACAGGGATTTATTTCTCTTTCTAGTTATACTTAATGGGGGTATCACACCTGTCATCCCCACGATTTCAAACAAACGTTTCTTCCTTCATACTATCCATATTGATTTATTGAGTGTTTATTATATACTTGAATTATCATCCAATTATGCTTTTTCTGGGCTTCTCTGGTGCTTCAGATGGTCAAGAACCTGCCTTTAATACAGGAGACCGGGGTTTGGTCCCTGAGTTGGGAAGATCCCCTAGAAGAGGAAATGGCAACCCACTCCAGTATTCTTGCCTGGTGAATTCCATGGACAGAGAAATTGGCAGGCTACAATCCATGAGGTTGCAGTGTCAGACACGACTGAGTGACTAGTACACAAACACACAAACACGCTTTTTCTCTTTTGCTGTTCAAATTGTTTCAGTTTTGGCCTTGGGTCAACCTTTCATTTTTCTCCTGTGCCCTGTAGACATCATTATGGATTTTTTTAGCACTTTCTTACTTTATGGCACTAAAAGATCCTCCAGATTTATCTCATATATTCCTGCCCCAGTCATGTTGTTGTTGTTTTTGGTTAGTTGCAAAGTTGTATCCGACTCTTTTGTGACCCCATGGATTGTAGCCCACCAGGTTCCTCTGTCCACAGGATTACCCAGGCAAGAGTAATGGAGTGGGTTACCATTTCCTCCTCCAGAGAATCTTCTAGACCCAGATATTGAAGCCTTGTTTCCTGCCCTGCAGGTGGATTCTTTTATGGCTGAGCCATTGGAGAAGCCTTGCATGCATGCATGCTCAGTCACTTCAGTCATGTCCAACTCTCTGCAACCAAGCTCCTCTATCCATGGGATTCTCCAGGCAAGAATACTGGAGTGGGTTGCCATTTTCTCCTCCCAGAGATCTTCCCAATCCAGGAACTGAACCCATAGCTCCTGCATCTCCTGCTTTGCAGGCAGATTCTTTACCACTAGGCCACCTGGGAAGCCTGGGGAACCCCTGGCATCAGTCACATCTCTAAGAAGTCCTGATTTCTTTTCAGGGAGAAGGCCACCATATAAACCACATCTGGGCTATGTCAGCTGACAGAGCAAGGAAATATATGTGTGTACTAACCTGTTATAAATGTGTCTATAAGTAACTACCTGTATGTATATTAAGCTAAATATGAGATTAAACTGACGTATCCAGTTCTAATCCACAACCACAGGATCATTTTGGTCTCCTCCCTGGTTGACTCTTACTAAGTCAGCCACTAAACCTCTCTGGTTATCTCTTATTTCAACACTGAGAAATCTGGCGTCTACCATCCTTCATCCATTTACATAACTGTCAGAACCCATGTAAAGCAATCTAAGAATCTCTATCCATGCCAAGTGGGAAACACCTGTGCCATCTGGAATTACTATCTGACCAATAGAAAATGTCTCTGTGACTCAGATTCCTCCTCTATAAAATGGAATAACGACCATATCTACCTCATACCATAAGTGTTAAAGGATAAATATATAACAGTGCTCAGTTCAGTGCCTGCCATATATCAATTGCCTGTATTTATTGGCATTTGTTGTTTTGTTACTATTAAGTATTAATAGCACATGTCTTCTAGCCATGACTCTACTGCATTTTGCTGTGCTGTGCTTAGTCGCTCAGTCGTGTCTGACTTGTTGCTACCCCATGGACTGTAGGCCTCCAGGCTCCTCTGTCCATGGGGATTCTCTGCCCAAGAATACTGGAGTGGGTTGCCATGCCCTCCTTCAGGGGATCTTCACAACCCAGGGATCAAACTCGGGTCTCCTGCATTGCAGGTGGTGGATTCCTTACCAGCTAAGCTAGCATAATAAAACTTTTTTTTTTTTTTAAGATACAGGTTATCTTTATTGTTAAAAATGTGAGCAATATAAAATGGCCTTTCAACTTGCCTGACGGTGTAGTGGATAAGAGTCTGCCTTTCAGTGCAGGGGACACAGGTTCGGTCCCTGGTCTGGGAAGATCCCACATGCCACAGAGCATGCATACCCATGCACCACAAGTGCTGAGCCTGCACCCTAGAGCCTGTGCTCTGCAACAAGAGAAGCCTGTGCAGCGCAACTAGAGAGAGGCCCCCACTCGCCACAACTAGAGAAAACCCACGCAAAAGCAAAGCAGACCCACACAGACAAAAATAAATATGTAAATAAATAAAGAAAAATCAAAAAATAATAATAAAAAAATCACTCCAGGTGGTGACTGCAGCCATGAAATTAAAAGACGCCTGCTCCTTGGAAGAAAAGTTATGACCAAGCTAGACAGCATATTAAAAAACACAAAGGTCCGTCGAGTCAAAGCTATGGTTTTTCCAGTGGTCATGTGTGGATGTGAGAGTTGGACTATAAAGAAAGCTGAGTGCCGAAGAATTGATGCTTTTGAACTGTGGTGTTGGAGAAGACTCCTGAGAGTCCCTTGGACTGCAAGGAGATCCAACCAGTCCATCCTAAAGGAAATCAGTCCTGAATATTCATTGGAAGGACTGATGCTGAAGCAAAAACTCCAGTACTTTGGCCACCTGATGCAAAGAACTGACTCAAAGCTGGGAAAGAGTGAAGGCGAGAGGAGAAAGACACAAGAGAGGATGAGATGGTTGGATGGCATCACCTACTCAATGGACATGAGTTTGAGTGAGCTCCAGGAGTTGGAGATGGACAAGGAGACCTGGCGTGCTGCAGTCCATGGGGTCACAGTCAGACACGACTGAGCGACTGAACTGAACTGAACTGAACTGAAAAAATAACAAAATGGCCTTTCAAAGTTGATATGAAAGACAAGAATTTATTTATATAAGAATATTGCTTATTACATATGTCACTTATAAACTGTGAACTTATCTATACAATATTTTAAGATATTTAGTAATTGATAAAATTGCTATATTTGGGGATAATGAATTCAAACCTTATTTTTTAATAATATGTTTGTTCATTTTAAATAAATCGATGTCCAATTAACTAAACATGCCAGGTGTATTTATGCATCAATATTGCTTTCCTTTGACCTGGTTTTCCTCTAGCTTTCCTGTTTATTTTCTTCTTGCTACATATATCTCAATATCTCAATAAAGATGAGCTGTTTGTAGGAAGGAACACTTTCACCCCTCCTGATATTTCTTTCTGGAGATGGCTTTCTTCTTAAATTTATTTTTTTAATTGGAGTATAATTGCCTTACGATGTTGAGTTGGTTTCTGCTGTGCAACATAGTGAGTCAGGTCTATGTAGGCAGATATCCCCTCTCTCTTGAGCCTCCCTCTCATGCCCCCATCCCTCTCCTCTAGTCATCACAGGGCACTGAGCTGAGCTCCCTGGGTTATACAGCAGCTTCCACTAGCTGTCTATCTTACATATGGTAGTACAAACACGGCAATGCTACTCTCTCAATTCATCCCACCCTCTCTTTCTCTCTGTGTCCACAAGTCCCTTCTCTATGTCTATATCTCTATTCCTTCCCTGAAAATAGGTTCATCAGTACCAGGAAGGCTCTTTCCTAAGTTTTCTTAAACTCTTCTCAGCCAGTATTCCTCCCCTAGATATAGCACACATTACCTCGTTGTCCAATCAAAGTCAGTGGTCATCCTTCATGGGTGAATGGAGTTAATTTTCCCATAGTCCAGAGCATCCAGAGGGATTGTTTGATCTGTTTTTGCATCTCATCCCACAAGGACCAAGATGTAACTGGGGTAAGATGTAACAGCTTGGCCAACTTTCTCCAGTGGTTTCTCAAAGTCAGTCTTTACCTGACTTTTCTGGTGGGTAGGAGAGAGCAAGTTCCCTCTGACCACCCTGAGCAAGGCTCACATTCAATAGATAAGGACCATGTGGCTTTACAGTTGTTAAGCTTGGATGTTCCCATTCTAAATGATAGAAGTCTTTGCCATGAAGTTGTTAAGTATTTTGATGATCAGTTCTGCCCTAAGCTGCATTCCCTGGCTGAGCCTTTAGGAGTTAGGAGAGTGATTCTTTTCATTCTCTATTTACTACATGTTTAGTGTGTTTGTTTCTTATTCAGCAATTAGCTCATACCTCAGAGAAAAGACGTGCTATTTGTTGGCTCCACTGAAAACCTCAGGGCTGCCAGGGTACTCTAATCCAGGGATTACCATTCATACTGTCTTCGATGATAAATGCACCCCTGGAGCACAAGTATGCAACATCCCAACAAAATATGTCAAATGAAAAATTACCTGTCTTTTAGTATAAATGAGCATATTGAATTGCTCTTTAGAGATTTAAGAATTATTTCATTAATCCACAATCAATTCTGAACATGTATGTCTATTTCTTTGGCGCGTGTTTTTGTCTTAAGAGAAATTACATTACATAGAAATAAACAACCGAAGATGCCAAAACACAGAAAGAGAGACATACACCACTCACTCAACAGCTCTTCAAAGCACAATTTATTCACTTCAAGACAGCAAGTATTAAAGATGCTGGGACGTGATAAATCGGGTCTATTGTTCTGTTCCCTGAGTTTCTCAGGCTTCTGAGTTGCTGGCATTTGAGAAAGGAAAGGAAAGTGTTATATCTGCATCTTGCTTCCTATTAAGCTTGGATCTGCTCTACATCACAAATGCCATGCTCCCAATTGACAGAGATGAGGGACTTGTGTGCTTAACAGATGGCCTTTTCATAATCACCCTGCCCAATTGTTTTTAACTGGCTTTGTTTGTCTTCAAAGCTATCTCTAACACAGGTTCTAGTTCAGGATAATCTTTACAAAAATATCAGGAGTAGTGAAGTCAGAAAGCATACCACATGAGTTTTCCTAGGTTCTACACACTATAGAGGAGCTTCCCTGGTGGCTCAGTGGTAAAGAATTCACCTGCAATGCAGGAGATACAGGCTTGATCCCTGGGTCTGGAAGATTCCCTGGAGAAGGAAATGGTAACCGACTCCAGTATTCTGGCCTGAAAAACCCCATGGACAGAGGAGTCTGACAGGCTATAGTCCATAGGCTTACAAGAGTCAGACACGTCTTAATGACTAAACCACCATCACCACACACTACAGAGAGTCAGTCAGTTCAGTCAGTTGTGTCCAATTCTTTGCGACCCCATGAACTGCAGCACGCCAGGCCTCCCTGTCCATCACCAACTCCCAGAGTTTACTCAAACTCATGTCCATCGTGTCAGTGATGCCATCCAACCATCTCATCCTCTGTCATCCCCTTTTCCTCCTGCCTTCTATCTTTCCCAGCATCAGGGTCTTTTCAAATTAGTCA
>NW_011495041.1:5119844-5122096 GCF_000754665.1 Bison bison bison
AAATCCCAGGGCTGATCTCCTTCAGATGGACTGGTTGGATCTCCTTGCACTCCAAGGGACTCTCAAGAGTCTTCTCCAACACCACAGTTCAAAAGCATCAGTTCTTTAGCACTCAGCCTTCTTTGTAGTCCAACTCTCACATTCATACATGACTACTGTAAAAACCATAGCTTTGACTAGACGGACTTTTGTGTTTTTTAATATGCTGTCTAGCTTGGTCATAGCTTTCCTTCCAAGGAGTAAGCGTCTTTTAATTTCATGGCTGCAGTCACCATCTGCAGTGATTTTGGAGACCCCCAAAATAAAGTTTCTTACTGTTTCCATTGTTTCCCCATTTATTTGCCATGAAGTGCTGGGACCAGATGCCATGATCTTCGTTTTCTGAATGTTGAGTTTTAAGCCAACTTTTTCACTCTCCTCTTTCATTTTCATCAAGAGGCTCTTTAGTTCTTTGCTTTCTGCCATAAGGGTGGTGATATCTGCATATCTGAGATTATTGATATTTCTCCTGGCAACAGAAGACTCTTGCTATAGAAACACACACAAACACATTAAAAGTCTGTGTTCTCAGGAAATCCACTGTCAACTTATAATTATTGACCACATAGCACAACATGGTTAGATGGTTAAAAGCTATATTAGATGGAGAAAGTATAAAAAGAACCAGGAATTAATTTTCTCTAAGAAAGCACCACCAACTTCTGCATTTTAGTTGTGTATGTCAACTTTGTAGATCCATATGACTAGAGTAAATGTGGCAAGCCTGTACTCCCAAAACAATTGATTAATAAAAGTTACTTAATAACCAATATGTGAATTTTATATTAGCTATATATATATGTATGCACACACACAGACACATACGTATGTATGCATGAGTGTATTCAGTCAGCCAATCAGTTCTTATCAGATTATTCCTCACACTCCTAGTTTATTGATAGCAATAAAGCAATAGACAGATAGATAGACAGATAGATGAAGCAAAACAAGCAAGTAAAAAATCTGAAAGATTCCACAGAGGGGAAAAAAAGAAACCTCCATAATCTCTTGTGTTTGTGATATAAAGGATTGTAATTATACTTCAGCTAAGAAGCTGTAAAGAAAACTGATCACTAACTGGAATCATGTGGTCAATAATAACTGTTCTTAAGGTTAAACTATAGCCCTCATTTTCCTGTGGTCAATGATGCAGGGCCCCACACAGAGGAGCTGAGAATCAAGGACACTCAACCTTCCCACCCTGAAGCAAAAAGGAGGTAGAGAATAAAGTGGTACCTACAGGCTGTGAGAACAGACCCAGGTTCTTCCCAGGCAGCGCCCGGCTTTCCCTGAGCAGCGCTCCTACGTCTGCAATGTGACCACCTGAGGATCTTATAACGCAGGTTCTTATTCACCTTTGTCTACAGAAAACTCAGATTACTTCATTGCAGCAAAATCCTGGGAGATGCCAAGGCTAGCTGTCTGTAGGGATGTTTGAGAAGCAAGTCTCCGGGACTTCTCTGTCTCAGGTAGGAAGGGTAGGCATGTAACAAGCAAACTGGCTCCATGCCCCTGCTGCTGAAGCCTTTACAAGAGAAACAGGGAGGAGCTCAACTGTCCTCTTCCCAGTGGATCCACAGCCAGAGAAACACCTTTCCTGAGAGGCAGCCAAATCCCGCCAGAGAAGTATAGTGTATAAAATTTTAAAAAGTCATAAGTTTTCATCAACCTGTTAACTCCAAAAATAAAAATAAAAAACCACAATAGTGACTTCTCACTTTTGAAAATGGCTTGCATGAGTCTTCTCTTAAGGTCCTCTGTCTCAAGTATGACCTAAATCAAATCCCTTATGATTATACAGTGGACGTGAGAAATAGATTTAAGGGATTAGATCTGATAGATAGAGTACCTGAAGAACTATGGTCTGAGGTTCATGACATTGTACAGGAGACAGGGATCAAGACCATCCCCATGGAAAAGAAATGCAAAAAAGCAAAATGGCTGTCTGGGGAGGCCTTACAAATAGCTGTGAAAAGAAGAGAAGTGAAAAGCAAAGGAGAAAAGGAGAGATATAAGCATCTGAATGCAGAGTTTCAAAGAATAGCAAGAAGAGATAAGAAAGTCTTTCTCAGCGATCAATGCAAAGAAATAGCGGAAAACAACAGAATGGGAAAGACTAGAGATCTCTTCAAGAAAATTAGAGATACCAAGGGAACATTTCATGCAAAGATGGGCTCAATAAAGGACAGAAATGGTATGCACCTAACAGAAGC
>NW_011495041.1:5122196-5123209 GCF_000754665.1 Bison bison bison
TCACTCACCTAGAGCCAGATATCCTGGAATGTGAAGTCAAGTGGGCCTTAGGAAGCATCACTATGAACAAAGCTAGTGGAGGTGATGGAATTCCAGCTGAGCTATTTCAAATCCTGAAAGATGATGCTGTGAAAGTGCTGCACTCAATATGCCAGCAAATTTGGAAAACTCAGCAGTGGCCACAGGACTGGGAAAGGTCAGTTTTCATTCTCATTCTCACCCCTCCCTTCTCCCTACCATCTTCCTCTATATTTTCTCATATTGAAATTCCTTCATTTATTCCTTCTGGGTCATGCAGATACCAAGAGCTTGTTTTTATTTTTGCAATTTTTCTGTGAGCTTGAAATGATTTCCAAACAGTTTTAAGAAGATGAAGAAAAACTGAAAAGGGACTTCCCTGGGGGTCCAATAGTGAAGACTGCATTCCCAGGCCCAGGTTTCAACCCCTGGTCAGGGAACTAGATCCTGCAGGCAGCAACTAAAAGTTCACAGGCTGCAATTCGGACCCAGTGCTGCCAAAAAAATAAAGAAGACAAAAAAGGTTGAAAAGGACAAATTTATACAATCACAACTCCAAACTATCTTTGTTGACTCAGATTATCCATCATCTCATTTTGCATTTTTAAATACATATTCCCTCATAACTCAGTCTGTAAATAGTCTGCCTGCAATGCAGGACACCTGGGTTCGATCCCTTGATCAGGAAAGTCCCCTGGGGAAGAAAATGGCAACCCACTCCAGTATTCTTGCCTGGGAAATCCCATGGACAGAAGAGCCTGACAGACTACAGTCTATGGGGTTGCAAGAGTCGGACACAACGTAGCAACTAAGCACACGTGTATGTACATATGTATATATGCTAAGGTTTCATTCAGTTCAGTCGCTCAGTCGTGTCCGACTCTTTGCGACTCCATGAATCGCAGCACGCCAGGCCTCCCTGTCCATCACCAACTCCCAGAGTTCACTCAGACTCACATCCATTGAGTCAGTGATGCCATCCAGCCATCTCATCC
>NW_011495041.1:5123467-5123800 GCF_000754665.1 Bison bison bison
TCTCTGCTTTTCAATATGCTATCTAGGTTGGTCATAACTTTCCTTCCAAGGAGTAAGCGTCTTTTAACTCCATGGCTACAGTCACCATCTGCAGTGATATTGGAGCCCCCCAAAATAAAGTCTGACACTGTTTCCATTGCTTCCCCATCTGTTTCCCATGAAGTGATGGGACCAGATGCCATGATCTTAGTTTTCTGAATGTTGAGATTTAAGCCAACTTTTTCACTCTCCACTTTCACTTTCATCAAGAGGCTTTTTAGTTCCTCTTCACTTTCTGCCATAAGGGTGGTGTCATCTGCATATCTGAGGTTATTGATATTTCTCCCAGCAATC
>NW_011495041.1:5123900-5141638 GCF_000754665.1 Bison bison bison
TAAATTAACAGGGTAACAATATACAGCCTTGACGTACTCCTTTTCCCATTTGGAACCAGTCTGTTGTTCCATATCCAGTTCTAACTGTTGCTTCCTGACCTGCATACAGATTTCTCAAGAGGCAGGTCAGGTGGTCTGGTATTCCCATCTCTTTCAGAATTTTCCACAGTTTATTGTGATCCACAGAGTCAAAGGCTTTGGCATAGTCAATAAAGCAGAAATAGATGTTTCTCTGGAACTCTTTTGCTTTTTCGATGATCTAGCAGATGTTGGCAATTTGATCTCTGGTTCCTCTGCCGTTTCTAAAACCAGCTTGAACATCTGGAAGTTCATGGTTCACGTATTGCTGAAGCCTGGCTTGGAGAATTTTGAGCATTCCTTTACTAGCGTGTAAGATGAGTGCAATTGTCTGGTAGTTTGAGCATTCTTTGGCATTGCCTTTCTTTGGGACTGGAATCAAAACTGACCTTTTTCAGTCCTGTGGCCACTGCTGAGTTTTCCAAATTTGCTGGCATATTGAGTGCAGCATTTTCACAGCATCATCTTTCAGGATTTGAAATAGCTCAGCTGGAATTCCATCACCTCCACTGGCTTTGTTCATAGTGATGCTTTCTAAGGCCCACTTGACTTCACATTCCAGGATATCTGGCTCTAGGTGAGTGATCACACCATCGTGATTAAATTGGTTGTGAAGATTTTTTTGTACAGTTCTTCTGTGTATTATTGCCACCTCTTCTTAATTTCTTCTGCTTCTGTTAGGTGCATACCATTTCTGTCCTTTATTGAGCCCATCTTTGCATGAAATGTTCCCTTGGTATCTCTAATTTTCTTGAAGAGATCTCTAGTCTTTCCCATTCTGTTGTTTTCCTCTATTTCTTTGCATTGATCGCTGAGAAAGACTTTCTTATCTCTTCTTGCTATTCTTTGGAACTCTGCATTCAGATGCTTATATCTCTCCTTTTCTCCTTTGCTTTTCACTTCTCTTCTTTTCACAGCTATTTGTAAGGCCTCCCCAGACAGCCATTTTGCTTTTTTGCATTTCTTTTCCATGGGGATGGTCTTGATCCCTGTCTCCTATACAATGTCATGAACCTCAAACCATAGTTCTTCAGGCACTCTATCTATCAGATCTAATCCCTTAAATCTATTTCTCACTTCCACTGTATAATCATAAGGGATTTGATTTAGGTCATACTTGAATGGTCTAGTGATTTTCCCTACTTTCTTGAATTTCAGTCTGAATTTGGCAGTAAGGAGTTCATGATCTGAGCCACGGCTAGATCATGACTTTACTTAGGTTGATAAAAGTAAACCTAAGTCACATATGCTTAGGTTTACTTTTATATATTTATATATGCTTTTTATATATG
This sequence comes from Bison bison bison, assembly GCF_000754665.1. Classification (NCBI taxonomy): domain Eukaryota; kingdom Metazoa; phylum Chordata; class Mammalia; order Artiodactyla; family Bovidae; genus Bison; species Bison bison. Next base: position 5,125,271 of record NW_011495041.1, read on the forward strand.
TATGTATGCTTAGATTCGCTTTTAAAGAGTACATTTTACATATCAAATTAATCTGTTTACTGTTGACAGTATTTCCTGTGGGGACCCAAGTGATTTACTTAAAACTTTAATCAGTATTGCTATTTTAGAAGTAATTTTGCCCTAGTTTCCTTCTTCCCTGGGACATGTTGACAGTTATTAGTGTTGATGCTTTTGGAAGTAGGCTAATTTCTTTAAGTTATGCTTTACTCTTGTTAACCTGATTGCTCAGTTGGTAAAGAATCTGCCCACAGTGCAGAAGACCCAGGTTGGATTCCTGGGTCAGGAAGATCTGCTGGAGAGGGATAGGGTACCCACTCCAGTATTCTTGGGCTTCCCTTGTGGCTCAGCTGGTAAAGAATCTGCCCGTAATGCAGGAGACCTGGGTTCGATCCCTGGGTTGGGACGATCCCCTGGAGAAGGGAAAGGCTACCCACTCCAGTATTCTGGCCTGGGGAATTCCATGGACTATACAGTCCATGGGGTCGCAAAGAGTAGGACATGATTGAGTGACTTTGACTTTACTCATGTTTATAAGATACAGTTTTCATAAAATATTTGTTTTGCCTGTCATTGATCTCTGATTTTGTTACATAACTTTTATGAAGTAAATAAGAAAGTAATTTATTTATTTCACTTTCCTTTTCTTATACTACTTTCAATGTAAAAATAAGCCAGCTGAAATTTGTAAACATCAAATAATCCAATCATGGTAATTTTAACTTAAATGCCATTTTAAATTTCTTCATATTCTTTTGGGATTGGAATAAAAACAGATTCTGGCTTAATAATCCAGTATTACAAAAATTCTTCAATTCAACAACATTTAAAGTAATCTTGATTCTAATTATTATAAAAGCCCAAGCTGGTGTTCATGCATTGTTGGCAATAAAGCTGAATATAAAATATTTTTTCCAAAAGAAGTGTAAAAGTGAATTGCTTTAGAGGGAGAAATTTGAAAGGATTGTTGATAGCTTTATAAACACCTCCAAAATGTTAGAAGAACTCCAAAGAGAGTTTAATAGTTCGGCTGGGAAAGAGAAAAACAGAAGGGATGTTACAGTAGGAAAGGGAATTGTTAAATTTGTTTCCAATGGCTTGTCGGTGCAGATACTCTTGAAAATAAGAAAACCAATCTACAGATGTGTTCCCTATGCTGTGCTGCAAAAGCGCAGATTATCAGAGGCAAGAATCAATTGTCTACCGAAGTTTGCAGTTTTGTTAATTTCTATCCGATTTTTTTGAAGATATGCACTTAAAAATGTCAGATAAGCTCTGTTATATAATTTAGTTTAGTGGCAAGTGCGTACTAGTTTATTTGCTTATTTGCTAAAATGATATCAACTGATAGTTGTACTCTTTCTCATAAGTTTGTTCTAAGAAGTTTATGAAAACAAATTATTTTAATTGTCACATATTAGTAAAATGTGTGTTCGTTGCTCAGTCGTGTCTGACTCTTTGTGACCCCATGGACTGTAACCTGCCAGGCTCCTCTGTCCATGGAATTCTCCAGGCAAGAATATTGGACTGGGTTGCCATTCCCTTTTCCAGGGGATCTTCGGACCCAAGGATCAAACCCCAGTCTCCTGCATTGCAGGCGGACTCTTTATCATCCGAGCCACCAGGGATTGAATTCTTCAGTTTTACATAGGCTTTTAATTCTACATTTGTTTGCTTGTTTGTTTTTAAGAACTATGAATCCAAGTTGAAATAAGTTCACATTGTTATTTTAATTAAGTACAGATGAAGGATATTAAGTAGATTTACATGTTGGTTCATAGTCATGGTACTAAATTAAAGTAGGTGTAGATGGTCGTTTATCATACAGATCTTTTTAAAATGTATTAGAAATTCTAGTGTATACCTGATTTCATGGCAATGGATTTTATAATGACCATATATATTCAATAATTTATAATGAGTTTTTATTCTCTGGTAGATGTTTTTATACATTATGTTGAATCCTAATAAGAACTATAGAAGTAAGATATTTCTTTTCATCCCCAAATATTCTCATCTTTTAAAAAAAAATCTGCACACAAACTAAACTGAATATTTTTAGCCCTTCTTAAATTAATCTTCAAGCTCCCACAAATTCAAATTCAAGTTAGTTGCTCAGTAGTGTCCAGCTCTTTGTAACCCCATGGACTATAGCCCACCAGGCTCCTCTGTCCAGGGGATTCTCCAGGCAAAGATACTGGAGTGGGTTACCATTCCCTTCTCCAGAAGATCTCCCCCACCCAGGGATCAAACCTAGGTCTCTCGCTTTGCAGGCAGATTCTTTATTATTCGAGCCATGAGGGAAGCCCAAAACTTGTATTTGTGTCTCAGACTGAGACATTACCTCAAGTGCTGAGTCAAGGTCTGGAAGTGCTGAGTCATTGTCTGGAAGTGCTGTTGTCTTATCTCCTGATCAAGCTTCCAATATCCTGATTATCTTTTCTCATCCTTTGAAGTCTCAACTTTAATATACATTTTTATGAAGATACTCCTTTTCCTAATGAACTAGTTCACTTGCTACTCCTTTAAGTTCCCACATTCATTTCTAAATTTCCCTTATGTTGCTTATTTAGAGGTCTGAATCTTCCTCTAATCTTAACACTATGAAGCCGGGGGTTTTAATGCTTCTGCTTATTAAAGTACCCTGGGGTTTATTATGGTGTCTGGTGCATAATATGACTCATTAAGAATATTTTTTATGTTAATGATAGGATTCCCATTTACACTGAAAAAAATTGAAGTTCAGGCGAAAAGGGAGCATGAGCAGTCTTACCATCGATAAAGGGCAGAACTAAGATTCCAAGCAAATTTGTTTTCATTTCAATCTCATGTCGTCTTTAACAACACAGCTTCCCTCAGTATGTTTGTGAACACAGAAGTACCCTCTGGCATAACGTTCTGGAAAGAGATAATTCAGAAGAATATTAGCATCTGATACATTCAGATTCTAAAATCCAGGGATAAGCTTGTGCTATTTATTGATAATAATGGGAAGGACAAGAGATTGTAAGAGTTAATTTGATGTTTGGATTGGATATGAACACCCAACAAGAATATTTTGGAATGTATATTACAGTTTTCATTTGATAAGTGTAAAAATCAACACAAAATAAAGAATGACAAAGTGTGTTAAACATATATTAAAATACTCTTGCCATATATTAAAATATGCTTTATTGCCTTTGTACCTTGCAAGCACTTTATTCACTATCCTGTTGCTTTTCCAAGGTAATTCCTGAATTTTACATCTAGAAACAAATACCAGGAAATGCGTGATTTTTACCCTTTGCAATGGTAATTTCTTTACCAGACCACAGTAACAAAATATATATGAATTTACCTGCAAGTCTCAGCTAATTTATCCATTTTCCTCTTTAAGTATATTTCAACCACTTATAATATAGTCTGCATTTATATGCTAAAAATGGTCAGAAAAAACGTGCTGACTTAAAGAGAACTTGATAATCTTCCACCAAGCTACCTTACTAAGATTGATTGCATTTTTGCTGATAAATTTTGATTTTTCACATAGAGTTTTAATACAAGGGACTAATAAAATTGAAATGCTTTAGAGGTCTTTTGACTCCCTTTCCTTGGAAACCAGAAAAGACACTGACTAAAGTGTTTCTCATTCTGTGCTTTTTATTTATTAAAGTTTCAAATCTCAGTGCCCATGTGTCCTATGCTGATGAGATTGATGCTGAAGTAGAGGCTCCAGTACTTTGGCCACCTGATATGAAGGGTCAGCCCATTGGAAAAGACCCTGATTCTGGAAAGATTGAAGGCCAAAAAAGAGGGTGGCAGAGAATGAGACGGTTAGATAGCATCACTGACTCAATAGGCATGAATTTGAGCAAACTCCTGGAGATAGTGAAGGACAGGGAAGCCTGGAGTGCTGCAGTCTATGGGGTCACAAAGAGATGGACACAACTTAGCAACTGAACAACAATATTGAGTCTTATAGGGGACTGGAATGCAAAAGTAGGAAGTCAAGAGACACCTGGAGTAACAGGCAAATTTGGCCTTGGAATACGGAATGAAGCAGTGCAAAGACTAATAGAGTTTTGCCAAGAAAATGCACTGGTCATAACAAACACCCTCTTCCCACAACACAAGAGAAGACTCTATACATGGACATCACCTGATGGTCAACACCAAAATCAGATTGATTACATTCTTTGCAGCCAAAGATGGAGAAGCTCTATACAGTCAGCAAAAACAAGACCAGGAGCTGACTGTGGCTCAGACCATGAACTCCTTATTGCCAAATTCAGACTTAAATTGAAGAAAGTAGGGAAAACCACTAGACCATTCAGGTATGACCTAAATCAAATCCCTTATGACTATACACTGGAAGTGAGAAATAGATTTAAGGGCCTAGATCTGATAGAGAAAGTGCATGATGAACTATGGAATGAGGTTCATGACATTGTACAGGAGACAGGGATCAAGACCATCCCCATGGAAAAGAAATGCAAAAAAGCAAAATGGCTGTCTGGGGAGGCCTTACAAATAGCTGTGAAAAGAAGAGAAGCAAAGGAGAAAAGGAAAGATATAAACATCTAAATGCAGAGTTCCAAAGAATAGCAAGAAGAGATAAGAAAGCCTTCTTCAGCGATCAATGCAAAGAAATAGAGGAAAACAACAGAATGGGAAAGATCTCTTCAAGAAAATTAGAGATACCAAGGGAACATTTCATGCAAAGATGGGCTCAATAAAGGACAGAAATGGTATGGACCTAACAGAAGCAGAAGATATTAAGAAGAGGTGGCAATAATACACAGAAGAACTGTACAAAAAAGATTTTCATGACTCAGATAATCACGATGGTGTGATCACTGACCTAGAGCCAGATATCCTGGAATGTGAAGTCAAGTGGGCCTTAGAAAGCATCACTATGAACAAAGCTAGTGGAGGTGATAGAATTCCAGTTGAGCTATTCCAAATCCTGAAAGATGATGCTGTGAAAGTGCTGCACTCAATATGCCAGCAAATTTGGAAAACTCAGCAGTGGCCACAAGACTGGAAAAGGTGTTTTCATTCCAGTCCCAAAGAAAGGCAATGCCAAAGAATGCTCAAACTACCAGACATTTGCACTCATCTCACACGCTAATAAAGGAATGCCCCAAATTCTCCAAGCCAGGCTTCAACAATACATGAACCATGAACTTCCAGATGTTCAAGCTGGTTTTAGAAACGGCAGAGGAACCAGAGATCAAATTGCCAACATCCGCTGGATCATGGAAAAAGCAAGAAAGTTCCAGAAAAACATCTATTTCTGCTTTACTGACTGTGCCAAAGCCTTTGACTCTGTGGACCACAATAAACTGTGGAAAATTCTGAAAGAGATGGGAATACCAGACCACCTGACCTGCCTCTTGAGAAATCTGTATGCAGGTCAGGAAGCAACAGTTAGAACTGGACATGGAACAACAGACTGGTTCCAAATAGGAAAAGGAGTACGTCAAGGCTGTATATTGTCACCCTGCTTATTTAACTTATATGCAGAGTACATCATGAGAAATTCAGGATGAAGCACAAGCTGGAATCAAGATTGCCAGGAGAAATATCAATAACCTCAGATATGCAGCAGAGAAGGCAATGGCAACCCACTCCAGTATTCTTGCCTGGAAAATCCCATGGATGGAGGAGTCTAGTAGGCTGCAGTCCCTGGGGTCACTGTGAGTCAGACACAACTGAGTGGCTTTGCTTTCACTTTTCACTTTCATACGTTGGAGAAGGAAATGGCAACCCACTCCAGTGTTCTTGCCTGGGGAATCCCAGGGATGGGGGAGCCTGGTGGGCTGCCGTCTATGGGGTCTCACTGAGTTGGACACGACTGAAGTGACTTAGAAGCAGCAGCAGCAGATATGCAGATGACACCACCCTTATGGCAGAAAGGGAAGAAGAACTAAAGAGCCTCTTGATGAAAGTGAAGGAGGAGAGTGAAAAAGTTGGCTTAAAGCTCAACATTCAGAAAGCAAAGACTGTGGCATCCAGTCCCATCACTTCATGGCAAATAGATGGGGAAACAATGGAAAGAGTGACAGACTTTATTTTCTTGAGCTCCAAAATCACTGCAGATGGTGACTGCAGCCATGAAATTAAAAGACTTTCTTCTTGGAAGAAAAGTTATTACCAACCTAGATAGCATATTAAAAAGCAGAGACTTTACTTTGCCAACAAAGTTCCATCTAGTCAAGGCTATGGTTTTTCCGGTAGTCATGTATGGATGTGAGAGTTGGACTATAAAGAAAGCTGAGCACTGAAGAATTGATGCTTTTGAACTAGGGTGTTGCAGAAGACTCTTGAGATTCCCTTGGACAGCAAGGAGATCCAACCAGTCCATCCTAAAGGAAATTAGTCCTGAATTTTCACTGGAAGGACTGATGTTGAAGTTGAGACTCCAATACTTTGGCCACCTGATTCAAAGAGCTGGCTCATTTGAAAAACTAACTGTGCATCTCATAATTAATATAAAAGGAAAATCAATCATTAACAAAAGACAACTGCATTTGAGGTGGTAACAATTGTAGCCCAACCCTGCAATCTTTTTTTGTGTGTGTGAGAAAACTAATATGAAACAGTTTTAAGTTAGCCTTTGTTAGACCAGAGCTATAGTCCAGTCTTTTTGTCTCCAAGTAGAATCTCCCTTGCATTAGATAGAACAATAAATTAGAATTTAACTGAAATAATGCTCATTTCTCCTTCTATCTGGTTAGATAACTATGACTTTGTCTTCCTATATCAAAAATCATGTTTCTTGTGTTTCTTTGTAAGAACAATCTAATGCACATAACTCTTTTGCATCCTAAAAATGTCCAGTATATTTCCACATATCCAGTTGATGATAAAGAACAAAAAGTGTATAAACATTACGTTTTCTAGTCTTTCCTCCAAACTACATCAGCCAGCAATTACTTCTGATCTTAAAGATCCTGATCTTTGCTCATTTACCAGGGTCTGTCTCCTAAGCACCTTGGTATGTGAGATGAATGCAAATCACACTAGCACTAACAATTTCACTTTTTCCTTTTCTGCTGTCTGAAGATGATTTCATGTACACTGCTATTAGGCTGGCTCTTGAGCAGTGTTCCTGAGTGATGCGACCTGTCAATCTTCCTAGCAGAGCTGGCTAGAAGGTATGATGTGCTGATCTCAAAGAAGCAAAAGACTTTGTTTTGATCACTGGAGGAAGGAGATCTGCAACTGGCTTTATTGTAATCTTACTCCTGCACCTGGCAAATCCAGACATTATAGAGAATTATTGTTCAGCAAAGCAGAGGAAGAGCAAGTAATGTGATTTTTGGCTTTTTATATTTTTCTTCAGAGACCCAGTAAAGTTGAAGGCTGTGATTTAGAGGAATTTGTTAATTTTCCACATGCCGTTCCAAAGCAGTGCTGTCATTGTCAGAACCTTCAGCTTTGTTGACTATCCAGGACTCTTGTTTTCAACAATCCTCCTTACTTGCAGTCACCATGTTAATGAAATTAGGAGATGGTTCCACAGATTTTATTTTTTAATCCAAATCAACCAGGCAATAAAAGCAGTGTATGGCATGTATCAGCAACAGAACTGGACTGAGGGCCTGGAGAATTGGGTCTTCATGACACTGCCATTAATTTTAGGTAATTTTAAATAAGTCCTTCCGCTCTAAGGTCTTTGTTTTCTTTTTAAAATAAAAATGGCAAGGAAACTTATTTTGCATGGAAACTCATTTTGCATAGGTGGCTTTTGACCATGACTCAGCAGAATTTCTTTGGGCTCTTGTTAACAGGATAGGCACCAAGAAAAATCCATGGGGAGTCTAACATAGCAACTTGGAAGTCAAATGAGAGAATATACATGTTTAGCATGCTTCCAAAGTAATTCTGGTGCAGTGAGTCTATAGATGGACACTTGAGAACTATTAGTGTGATGATTCTCATGATCCCTTTGAGTTCTAGATGAAATCCTTTTGCAAGATAGATCATGGGGTCGCACTGAGTCGGACATGACTGAGGCGACTTAGCAGCAGCAGCAGCAGCAGTACACTTTTGAAAGGTTACGGGTATTAGGAGCCACTCCTAGGCATTGTGCTACAATTGGTCTGGAGTAGAAACTGAGTGAAAAGTGTGTTTATTTTTGTGTATGTTGTTAGAAAGTGTTCTAGTTTCATTCTTTTACAAATGCAAACTAGTACAGCCACTATGGAGAACAGTGTGGAGATTCCTTAAAAAACTGGAAATAGAACTGCCTTATGATCCAGCAGTCCCACTGCTGGGCAGACACATTGAGGAAACCAGAAGGGAAAGAGACACGTGTACCCCAATGTTCATCGCAGCACTGTTTATGGAAGCAACCTAGATGTCCATCACCAGATGAATGGATAAGAAAGCGGTGGTACATACACACAATGGAGTATTACTCAGCCATTAAAAAGAAAACATTTGAATCAGTTCTAATGAGGTGGATGAAACTGGAGCCTATTATACAGAGTGAAGTAAGCCAGAAGGAAAAACACCAATACAGTATACTAACGCATATATATGGAATTTAGAAAGATGGTAACAATAACCCTGTATGTGAGACAGCAAAAGAGACACTGATGTATAGAACAGTCTTTTGGACTCTGTGGGAGAGGGTGGGATGATTTGGGAGAATGGCATTGACACATGTATAATATCATATACGAAACAAGTTGCCAGTCCAGGTTTGATGCATGATACTGGATGCTTGGGGCTGGTGCACTGGGACGACCCAGAGGGATGGTATGCGGAGGGAGGAGGGAGGAAGGTTCAGGATGGGGAACACATGTATACCTGTGGTAGATTCATTTTGATATATGGCAAAACCAATACAATATTGTAAAGTTAAAAAATAAAATAAAATGAAAAAGAAAAAAAGAAAGAAAAGTGTGTTAGTTGCTCAGTTGTGTCTGACTCTTTGCGCCTCTGGATTCTCCAGGCAAGAATACTGGAGTGTGTTGCCATTCCCTTCTCCAGGGGATCTTTCCAATCCAGGGATCAAACTCTGATCTCCCACACTGCAGGCATATTCTTTACCATCTGAGCCACCAGGGACTCCCAGAAGTGACTCTAATGCATGGGCAAGGAGAAAATCCACTCCTTTAAGGTTTTTCCTGGAATTCAGGTCCAAATTATTAAGGGCTTATTATATGCTCTTTGTCTGCCACTCTGTACACACTTCCAGGACAAGTGTGGATTTGTGCTAGTACTAAATTTGGCTATGCACACAAGAGGAAACTGAGGCTTACAGAGGCCAATTAACTTACCGAATGTCAAATAGTTCATGAAAGGAAGAGGAAAGATTGTAGCTTGATCATCTGCTCCTGTTCCTTCCAGGAAGACACACTGCTTTTCACTAGCTTATGGAATGTCTATAATATACTGACATCAGAATTGGGCTAACTAATCAAATTTGGCCAGATTCCCAGTTTTACTAACTCCTAGAATGATTAAAAGAGTTTCTTCCTGGGTAACATATCTACTACAATCCATCAGGGGACTCAATTTCATGCGCTATCTTGGGTCAAATTCAAGTGGCATAGTTATGGAAATAAATCCCAGCACATTTATTGAGAGCCCCCGACCCACAACCCATAGCCAAATTTAGTACTAGTACAACATCCACGGGTTTGAAATCAATCTTTGAGTCCCAAAGCAATTAAGAAATTGCCAGAATTTTGGGGAATAAATCATGCTGATTCTGTTTTAGGAAGCACCCTAGTTAGACATTTTAATTAACTCCAACTATAGGTCAATAAGGCACTTGAAGGAAAGCCAACAGTTAGGTTCTCAAAAATGTGAATTTCCTTCTTCTGAAATAAACATTTTCAGTCCAAAGTGTTGTAATGTGACCAGGTGGTCAAGTTGTAATGTCTCTGAGCTGTTTCTTACATTTCCTCAGGGAGTTATCCTATTTGGGATAAAATGTCACATGTGGAAAATTAGAATTATTGTCCAAGTCTTATTACATAGTCGCTGAAAATACTCTAAGAAACTTGTGAAATATACCTCTCAGGATACTTATTCTGCAGGTATTCAGTTTACTTGTTCAATTTTAAGATCAATGTCAGACCCTAGGTTTCAAACACTGTATATTTAAGATGTTGTTGTTGTTCAGTCACTTCAGTCATGCACAACTCTTTGAAACTCCATGAACTGTAACCTGTCAGGCTCCTTTGTCCATGGGATTCTCCAGACAAGAATACTGGACTGGGAGTGAAAAAGACTGAAGTAGGTTGCCACTGTTCTTTCTCCTGGGGATCTTTCCGGATTAGGGATTGAACCTGTGTCTCCCGCATTAGAAGGTGGATTCTTCACCACTGCACCACCAGGGAAGCCTACCTTAAAATGCAGAAGATGATACCTCTAGTCATGGGATTATTGGTCCCTGATGAAGTTTACATGTCAGTGGGACATTATTCACGATCTTTGACTGAATTTAAGGATATGTTTACTACTTTTTTTGTTGTTGTTGTTAGAATTAGTAAATCTATCTCAACCTCTGGGCTCCCCAGGTGGCAGTCTTGGTAAAGAACCCTGCTGCCAATACAGGAGACACAAGAGATAGGGGTTCAATCCCTGGGTGGGGAAAATCCCCTGGAGAAGGGCATGGTGAACCACTCTAGTATTCTTGCCTGCAGAATCCCATGGACAGAGGAGCACAGCAGGCTACAGGGCACTTGGGTATGACTAAAGCAATTTAGCATGCATGCATGCCTAAACCTCTATTTCCTGGTTTCTTGCTCACATTTGGTTTGTTCTACTGTACTGAATTTCTAACCTTGATCTACTACTGGATCCTCCTTTACACCAGGCTCTGTTAATTCACCAATAACTTTTTCAGGGTCTGATCTCATCTTGTTTGTAGTTATTCCAGCTACAGGTAGGTGCTAAAAGAACTAACTGAAATTCTCTACTCAACATTATTTATAAGAACCATGAAGGCGGCTTGTACCTGAGTTACCTCGAGCGGATGGGTTCTTACTTTAATGAACTGATCCACCATCCATCATTCCAACAAAAAATCCCACAAGCCATTTCCAAAACAGGCTTTCACAAGCCTTGGTAATCCTAAATCTGACTGTGTCTTGGCGATTCTTCTCATGATTTCCTGAGACCTATTTTATTGAAAAATCTTTTACCCCTATATTTCACTGTGTTTTGAACAGGCGCCATTCCATAATCTTTACTGCATTCCAGCTGACTCTCCCCTTGCTTCAGAGAGACAATTTGCTGCCCAGAGAATTAATGCAGAATGCTGAATGTCAGCCTACTGTGTATCTTAAATGGTATTTGAGTTATTGGGGTTTTATCTGGAGCAAATGTTCAGCAAAATATCCTTGTTTACTGACTAGACAGAATAGAAGTAGAGTAAAATAAACTTGCAGTTACTTTACTGGTCAAAGTAAACTGGTAAACTATCCTTTAAAACACAGATAATGTTATCACTGTCTTTGAGGTTAATTAGCATTTTTCCTTTTTACTAGTCTACTGGAACACAAAGGAAAAATTCTGTTACAAACATGTTTTTGTTCATGGTAGCTGCGTGCTGCAAATAAATGATGATTTTAAATTGTTTATTCTCAAATCTAGGACAAAAGAGAAGTGGTAACCAGGGTATTTTGTTTGATTATAAGTAACCTACACACAATACTATACAGTATACTACATAGGCTAATAAAGGCTGAATAGGATGTTGCAAGTTGACTAGTTTTAAGGGTTTATTATGTAGCCTTCAAAATTATTGTGTCCGAATTACACCTTCTATGGATGAAAAATAAAACGCATAATTGGTTTGACTCTAGTGGCTACTGATCAGACTGATGCTTGTAATTCAGCCATTCAGTCTGGTAAAACAGTGATTCGTTAGGCTTGTGGAATAAAGCAGCATTTTATACAGTAAAGTTTCAGTTCAGTTCAGTCTCTCAGTCGTGTCTGACTCTTTGCGACCCCATGAATCACAGTATGCCAGGCCTCCCTAAAGTTTAAAATTAGGCAAAAACATGTTGTTTATGTGTTCATCTTCCCACTGAGGAATGAAAATCTGTGACAATTGTCAGTTGCTGCCCACCTTATTCACTTTGGTATATCTGAAAGATTCTTTAACTTGGGATTTATAAAGGAAACAAAAAGGAGAACTAAAATCACACATACATTAATATATATAGCTATATTTAAACTGTGTACATTCTATTAATCAATTCACATAAGATTAAAATTATATACAAGTTAAAAAATTATACAGATAGATACATAGATAGACAGCTGTGTGTTTATGATCAGTCGCCTCAGTCATGTCCAACTCTTTGCAACCCTATGGATAGATAGATAGTCTAAATGGTTCAACTACATGGGTCTTATAATACAAACAATATTTGGGTAACATGTTCTCATTAAGAGAATCTGCTAGATATTGGACTTTCAGCCCCCAGAGGTGTAAGAAATAAACTTATTATTTACAAGCCACTCAGTCTATTTTGTTACAGCAGCGGGAACAGACACCACAGTGAAACCGACAAGGGCAAAGAGCACGCACACCATATCAGCTAGGACTCTGCTCATTGGCCGAAATGCATGGACAGTCCAGGGATGCAGTTTATTAGGGTGATTGATTGCCTTCAGCACTGGTTGGAGCTGCTTCCTATAAGCATCTGCAGGAGGCCAGCTTCTGCTCTGGGAACCAGGCTGTGAGATTTGAGCCTCAATCAAGCCAACCTTCACCTTTCACTGTTTACTGCTCGTTTTCTCTTTAAATCATCTCAACAACATAAGGAGAGATGCTCTCTTTGTAGTTATTTCTGCAGAGCTATTAACAGATGCATAAGAAATTGAAATATTCTTGCAAGGTATTTCAGAAACATTCAAAGAGAAATATGAATTTGAACCCAGTTATCCAATAATATGACCCAGGCGGTAAGCTTCTTTAATTTTGGTAGCGATTACATTTCTATCTTAGAAAACATTCAGGAAACAGAAGTGTCTGAATCATTTATAATGGGTTTCATTTTTGTTTGCATGAATGTACTGAATCTGTCTCCTATCTTATCTCTCAAAATATAGCTAGATAATTACAGGTATAAATAAAATACATATAATAGATACAGACATGCTCATATATACGTGTAACATGTATAACATATGTTTCTGAGAGAGATGCATAAACAGTAATTTGGTGATGAACTCCTTACACCCCACCCTGAATCAACAACTTCTAGAGGAAAAATAACTCCAGGTATAAGAAATAATAAAAGAGATGCTGCTAGTCTATCATTATCTTCATCAGCTTGCATTCTCTGGGGCCCTCAGTATTAGTCTGAGAGAGTTCTTCACAATGCATGCAAATTGTGCCATCATTCCTATGACAAAGCTTTTCTGTCAGGTGAGTTTCTCATAGAAGATCTCTCTCTCTTCCTCAATCTGTGTGTGTTTTCTTTTTTCTCTCTCTCCTTCTTTCCCTCAATAAAATTTTCAGTGGTAAGGACAAGATTTGAAGGGGAGGAGGTCAAAATGCATTGGAAAGCAACTCTTGCTTTTTACCTGAAAATCTTTGGTGGGAAAAACTTTCCTGGCTGAGGCCAGGAGATGATTTTATATGAAAATACAAAAACAAACAAACACAAAACCTAAAACCTTCTACTCGGTTGATGACTTCACAATTTTGGTGGGCTTCCCTGGTAGCTCAGACAGTAAGGAATCCACCTGCAATGTGGGAGACCTGGGTTCGATCTCTGGGTAAGGAAGATCCAAAGGAGGGCATGGCAATGCACTCCAGTATTCTTGCCTGGAGAATCCTCAAGGACAGAGGAGCCTGGAGGTCTACAGTCCACGGGGTCACACAGAGTCGGACATGACTGAAGCAACTTAGCTTAAATCAGGTTTACCTGATTTTTTTTTTCAAATTTCAAATATCTTATTTTCTTATTCATACAGTATGGTTTCCTAAAGATCTGACAACATGATGTTTCATGTGGAAGAAAAGCTAAACATTCAACATAAACCATGGTTTATGGTTTATGTTTACCTGATTTTGACATATTTTCAGAAAGTGGGTGTTTTTTCCTTGGTTTGTTTGTATGTTTTCTTTATCAGCTCCAGGTTTCAGTTTCCATAAGTGTCAGCTTGGTTGACATCAAAAGCAAGACGCTCCTACTATAACTATACACAAAGCCACATTTGCTGCCAGCCAGGCAAGGTAGAAAAGCCTGAACCACATTTTCTTTCTGCATGTTGGGTTTTGCTGACATTCCTTCCTGGGAGCACAGTTAGCAGAGATTAGCTCAAGCAACCAAGGGAAAGAAAAGACAGTTCCAGCCCGCCTCTTCTGTCTGCTTGCGAGATGAAAAAACACAGCTGTCCACTGCTGCTCATTTACGTCACATCTTCGATACTAGGGCACCTACACAGACCATGCAATTCACCCCGTCTTTCATGGTCAGTACACAACTGTCCCCCACACCCTTTCCCTCATTGCCTGAAACCTCCAGGGACATTTACAAACCATTCTGAGTTCATTTTGTGACAAACATCCCTCCTCACCCCAGTTCTTTTCTGAGTACACTTGACTCCTAGGCTGAGAATGTATGACCCTGTTCCACCTGTTCCCTCAGCCTGTCCCAGACCCACATAATTATTATGTTAATCATCGCTGCATGTTTAAGTGGTCTCTAACCCTCTAAATGTCTTAACCCTTTGTCTGTTGACAACAAGATTATATATATAATCTGAGACAGTCCCTTCATCTTACAGATGAAGAAAACTATTGGACAGCTACTCAGAGCAATCTAAAGCCAGGTGATGATGAGACCAGATCCCTCTTAGGAACCTGAATTGTAAGCCTGCTAGGGTTCAATGTCACCGGAAAGTAGTCAGTTACACAGGCACGGTTCGTTCTGTGTGTTTCGATTTATTTTAAATGACCTGCATTCTCTTTTCATGCTGATACCATTCTCTTCAAAAATGACTCAGAATACTCCATTTGCTCCTGTTAATGCTGATTCTCTGCAAAATACATCATCATTCAGCTGAAATCAGCTTTTTGACAATGCCCTTCCCATTCTGACTGTCACTATGACTTAGCTGGGTAATTCCAAACCGCAGTCCTTATCTATTTGTTCAGGTTTTCCTTTCTTTTTATCCGTCTTGTCAGAAGAATGAGATTTTTTTTTTTGCATAAATCTCTTTTCTGTTTTACCTGATTGCAGCTTACACTTCATATCTGATCCCTGTCAGCCTTCTAGTCAGTGTGTCCTTTTCTGTCAACAGTGGGATTATCTATCATCCAGAACAACAATTTTACATTTCCTCAGGTTTTCTATTTTGTTCAGTGAGTTTACTCAAAGTATCCTTCTTTAAAAAAAATTATATACATAGCTTTGCTGGTTTTTCCAATAAAATATTTGATAGTACAGTGCTGTTTATGTCAGCACTGTCATAGGCTGACAATCAAATGTCATAGGCTATGACCGTACGAGTTGTTCAGTATTTCAATATTTCAAAATTACAAGCTCTTTTCCTAATGTATATTTCCAGAGGACATTTACCTGCATTATTGCATTTGTTCATCACAGCATCCCACAAGTTAATCAGATAGGCATTGGTATAAGCCATTATAGCTGTGAAAGTTCTCAGAGAATTTTTAAGTGACAAAGTCAAAGTTAGCCAACAAAAAGCCAAAAGGACCCATAAAAAAAGAACAAGATTTTGCCATTTGCAACAACGTGGATGGACTTGGAGGGCATTACACCAAGTGAAATGTGTCAAAGACAACTTATATGTGGAATCTAAAAAGCACAAGAGACTAGTAAATGCAACAAAAAAGAAGCCTCACAGATACTGAGAACAGACTAGGGGTTACCAGTGAGGGGAAGAGCAGATTTTTTTGTGTTAAAAAATATATAAAATAAAATTTTATAAAAATGAGCTATCTTTACGTGCTTCACATTGCTTGTGTTGAAGCTGAGTTTTTAACTAATAAATATAGACCTTTATTGTCATTATTATACTATTAATCATTATTATTAGGGCTTCCCTGATGGTTCAGCAATAAAGAATCTGGCTGCAGTGCAGGAGACACGGCAGACACAGGTTGGATCCCTGAGTTGGGAAGATCCCCTGGAGGAGAAAATGGCAACCCACTCCAGTATTCTTGCCTAAAAAAATTTCATGGACAGAGGAGACTAGTGGGCTACAGTCCAAAAGGTCGCAAAGAGTCAGACATGACTGAGTGAGCACACACACAATAATTATTATCGATTACATAGGTTATATTTTATTAAGCATTAATAAAATATCAATAGTATTAATAACAAATAGTATTAATATGAGCTGCATTAAGTAATCAAT
>NW_011495041.1:5141738-5144644 GCF_000754665.1 Bison bison bison
TGAGATCCCACAAGCCATGTAGCGCAGCCAAAAAAAAAAAAAAATTAACTTTATTTTCTAGCAAATATAATCGGAAAGTGTTAGTTTGTTCTTAAAACATAGACAATATTCATAAAGTTTGTTTCTTTCTCTCTTTATCAACAGTGACTTTCTTCCTTCATTTTAAATTCCCCCTAAACTCTATTTGTATTGACTACTGGCTTCACACTCACTCCCATATCACCATCCATATCTACGTATTTCATCACCATCAGTAAGTTTCATTCTCTTTCAGTGTGATTCAATCCAAAGGTTCTGGATAGGTCTCATTTCTCTCCAGGCACAGCCAAGACCCAGGAAATGTGACGGCAAAGGTAAGACTCTTCTTAACAGTAGGAAGCATCAGAGAATGAGAAATTCACATATTAAAATGTTCATTTCTCTTCTATACAACATTTAAAATATCTTCCTAAAGATATCATGATGTGGAGGTTGGAAATGTGAGGTTATTTCAGAGACATAGAGAAATCTGATGTAGAAGTTTGAGATGAATAATAGGATAATACTGTATACAAGGTATATACTTCCTTGAGTACACTAAGATAAAACCTAACAACCAACTAGAGCAATTTTATATTTGGGGAATAATAGGATAATACTGTATACAAGGTATATACTTCCTTGAGTACACTAAGATAAAACCTAACAACCAACTAGAGCAATTTTATATTTGGGGAATAATAGGATAATACTGTATACAAGGTATATACTTCCTTGAGTACACTAAGATAAAACCTAACAACCAACTAGAGCAATTTTATATTTGGGGAATAATAGGATAATACTGTATACAAGGTATATACTTCCTTGAGTACACTAAGATAAAACCTAACAACCAACTAGAGCAATTTTATATTTGGGGAATAATAGGATAATACTGTATACAAGGTATATACTTCCTTGAGTACACTAAGATAAAACCTAACAACCAACTAGAGCAATTTTATATTTGGGGAAACATCTCTGCTTAGTTACAGAACTGGAAAGTACTGAAGATCAAAAAGCATGCATTTCACAAACAAGTTGGGTCCTTATTCGTGGAAAGAAGGAAAGGAGGGAGGGGAAAGCAATACCCAAGAAAAGATGGAAAAAGTTACTGAAAATTATTTATATCTTCCATATTCTCCTCTCTCCCTTCCCTTGAGTCTTTCTAAGAAGTAATTTCCATATACAATCTATTAAAAAGTTAGTGACTAAGCAGTAAAATCTCTATATAAATCTGAGATTCTTGAATTCAGTTCCTATTTGGGTATCTCTTAAAAGTACAAATCACGGGACTAGATCCTTTAAACAGCTGACAACTGTAGAACTATACATCTCTATTCCTGGTAGAGTTGGAAAGATATGACAGAAGTCAAAACAAGTTATAAATAATAATAAAAGTCTATTTGAAATTTGATTTTCCTGCAATCGTATCTATCTTGAATTCAGCTAAAAATTGGGAAGTAAATATCTATAGAGACCTTCTACAGGAAAGCAAATGATGTGCTCCAAAGCACTAGATATCAAGGACTTCTACTTCTACATTGTAGAAGGCTTCTACAAGGAGCCTATTTATACATACTTTAGGCAAATGTTTAATAAAAGCTATAATATAATTAAGTTCTTAGCAAATTAGTAGTGATGACAGAACCTATTTGTAACTTCTTAGAGCAACTTTGTAACATAACACTAGAAAAACTTACATCAATAGTGATTATACTAAGCCACCAGGAAAGCTAATAAATTACCATTTTTTTAAATTTCAAAAGTCATAGAAATATGTTATCTATTTTAGAAATATTTTTATCTACAATGGTTAAAGTAAGACAAGTTTAAGGCAAAAAGGAATAAATCTCCAGCTAGCCAGAAAGCTGGGCTTAACAGAATAAATTATTTCCCACAGGTTTTGAAAAGCAGGGCTTTTATTCAATGGAAAAGAATCTGAATAACAATAAAGTAATAATATGCCACAAGGTAAAACATGATTAAATGTTTGAATGAAATATATAGGAAATTGCTCTTGGAGCTCAGAAAAGCTTCCGTGATGGAAAGTTGACACTTCTGAGGGTTTTCAACTGGGCATTGATGGATAGAGAAGATTTAGATAGACAAATAAGAAAGGGAAAACTCAATAGGAGATTGAAATTGCTGATGCCCTATTGAGAATAATAAATGTGTTGTATATTTAAGAGGGAATTCAAGAGTTAAGGGAAGAAACTGATGGAACGAGTATTCATATGCAGGGATGATGCAATTTAAGAAGCGTGGTGAAGAGTATTTGAAATGTAAGGTTGATACCCTTTGTATTTCAGCACTTAGGAATAAGAAATTATTCAATACTTGTTTTAAAGGGAAATTAAACAAAAATAGTATTGGAAGAGTTGGATGTGACATCACTATTTAGGATAGCTTATTTGCTTGCTAAATCGTTCAGTTGTGTCTGAACACTATGGACTGTAGCCCGCCAGGCTCCTCTGTCCATGGGATTCTCCAGGCAAAAATACTGGGGTGGATTGCCATGCCCTTCTCCAGGGGATTTTCCCAACCCAGGGACCGAACCTGTGTCTCTAATGTCTTCTGCATTGGCAAGGGAGTTCTTTAACACTAGCTCCACCTGGGAAGCCCACCTTTAGGATAGAAAGTATTAGTTGCTCAGTCATGTCAGACTCTTTGTGACCATATGGACTTTAACTCACCAGGCTCCTCTGTCCATGGGATTCTTCAGGCAAGAATACTGGAGTGGGTTGCCATTTCCTTCTCCAATTTAGAGAGAAACTTAATTGGGATGAAATGTAGAGAAAAAAAGATGGCCAAGAGAAAACCATAAATAAAGATATTAATAAAAAATCCAGACATGAACTTAACAGTGCCAGTGGGAATGGAAA
>NW_011495041.1:5144744-5145251 GCF_000754665.1 Bison bison bison
ATAATTATTATCGATTACATAGGTTATATTTTATTAAGCATTAATAAAATATCAATAGTATTAATAACAAATAGTATTAATATGAGCTGCATTAAGTAATCAATTTCATAACACTAGATATATATACTGTCTCCAATTTTTGTTCTTACAGCAAATACTGCTTTTCATTTTCATACATAATATTTTCTACTTAAAAACTTCTTTCAATGATATTTTCCTTATATATCATTGTAATCTATTCTTTCCTATGGTGACATTCCACAACAGACAAGAAAAGCGTACTTCCTCCTGTACCAATATTCTGAGTAAAAGTAGATTGTTTACCTGAGTGGTGGACACATTTTTGTAGTAGTAGCAGTAGCAAGAGTCTTTCCTCTGCAAATACACATTCATGTGGAAAATGCAATTCTCAATAATTTTTAAAATTTAGGGAGTTCCTTGGCGGCCTAGCGGTTAGGATTCCAAGGTTTCACTGCTATGGCCCAAGTTCAATCCATGATTGGGGAA
>NW_011495041.1:5145351-5153844 GCF_000754665.1 Bison bison bison
GACTGTAGCTCACCAGGCTCCTCTGTCCATGGGATTCTTCAGGCAAGAATACTGGAGTGGGTTGCCATTTCCTTCTCCAATTTAGAGAGAAACTTAATTGGGATGAAATGTAGAGAAAAAAAGAATGGCCAAGAGAAAACCATAAATAAAGATATTAATAAAAATCCAGACATGAACTTAACAGTGCCAGTGGGAATGGAAAGGAAGGAGACTTCAGCCCACAGGGTTTTCAGAGGTGACCCCAATTGCTTTGCAATAAAGGACCCTTAGGGAAGGGAAGACAGGTAACTCGTGCAAGGTCACACCCCTAGTTAATGCTGAAACCAGGACTTCCTGCTACTCGGTCCAAGGATATTTTCTATTATAATAACTATTTAAATTATGCTTCTTTAATTTTTTTCTACAAGGCATTAGCCTTCAGAAACTAGGCTAGAAGCCAAGAATTTGAGATTTCATTTCCCAGTCTACCCAGAATGGTTCTCTTATTGTCAATTAACCTAACTGTGCCTTTCTCTTACTCCTCTTAAATTAAGATCCTGAGAATGTTTCTGCCAGATAATATCTGTTGAGAAGAAATGCTGTTCTAAGAATTAGGCCGTGTAAATGTGACTTGCAAATATAGCATGTTGTAAAATACACAGAAGTCAGCCAATTTTCTTCAGGTTGTGATTGATTTTGGCATGAATATCATGGAAGGAGATGTGTGTTATTCACCAAAAAATGTGGTTTTCATATATATAATTTCAATTTAATCTCTAAGGGAATTTAGTTTTCCACTGAGCCAGCAATAAATTTTCACTTAAAAATATTTAGAAAAGGAATATATATAATTAGAAAGAGCAGAAAGGGACTTTCTCCAGACTATTTCCAATCTTTAATTACCTGGGAACAATTACCTTTTCTTTTCTTCCTTTTTGTGCCTTTCTGTTCATCTGGCTTAGCGCTGAGTCAGCAATGACCTTTTTATGAAACTCAAATGAGTCTGTTTTCTTTCCTAAGTTAACAATGTCTTTAACACACCATTCGACAACACCAAGGCATTTTATTCTTTTTAGCAATTTGTTAAGGATTTTATTTTGATGGGATTTTATTTGTGTAATAGAACACATCCTTCTCAAGGAATTATTTTTTGTTTCCCTTCAATTTCACTGTTCAGTCGCTGAGTCATGTCGGACTCTTTGCGATCCCATTGACTGTTGCTTACCAGGCTCCTCTGTCTGTGGGATTCTCCAGGCAAGAATACTGGAGTGGGTTGCCATTTCCTCCTCCAGGGGATCTTCCCAACCCAGGGATCAAACCCCCATCTCCTATTCAACCTCAATTATTTCCATTATCTTTCCTCAGGGTTCCCTGTTGGCTTTGACCTCCTTTTATACTTATGCTTTCATTTGGTAATACTGTTAGGTTTGGGGACTGATTTGGTACACCCTAATTCCCCAAATCACCCCTGAAAAGTAGGTACCTTTCTTTTGTACCTTCATGATAATCCTCACGTAAAGTATATGGCTGACTATCTGAAAAAGCAAACAAACAAAAAAAGGTCAGCGAGATGAACTTCAACAGCCTTTTCTCTGTTTTTTTTTTTTTTTTTTTTAAGGCATGTTTCCCTCCTGTGTTTCTTTAAGGGAGTTTTCAATTTACCTGATGCTTCTGTCTTTTTTGTGATCTGGAAATAGGCAGTATGAAATAAACAAAAGCAGAGATTCCTATTAGAACAGCATATCCAGACGCTGTGGGCATTATTGAACCCTGCTACAGTTTCAAATCCTAACCTTTATTATTTTTGCCACATGTGTGGGTCTGGTGCTTAATTATCTCGAAAAGTTCAATACAAGGAAAGAGATAACTTGACAGGTAGACAGAGCAGAGCAATGGAGAATCTCAGAGCAGGTAGAATTAGAGAAATGAGCCAGCAAGCGAATGGAGGTGCCTAGACAATCTGTCAGCAGATAACAAGGCCCTGGGCAGCTGCCTGCGTCATTGGAACCGGAAGGGTGAGATCTGCAGGCCAGTACAAGGGGATACTGGTGCGGACATGTAGGCCTCACACAACAGCTCATCAAAGATAAAAACACACAAAACTAGCCAAGAATCCAGACACCAGAAGACTATTATTAATGGTTAGGATGGGTCTTCAGAATCTGAAGGTCAGCATTCCTAGGTGCGGAATTTGGGTCTGATATTTGTGATGATTTGCAGCCATGGGAATGTGATAGAGAAATCCTCAATGTGAAACTCTTCAGCATTTTCTCTTTTCCTGAGATCAAGATTGATCTTGGATCTGGGAAATCCCATGGACAGAGGAGCCTGGCAGGCTGTAGTCCATGGGGTCGCAAAAGAGTCAGACGCAAGACTTAGTGATAAGACAACAGCAACAATTGGGGCCAGTCAAAGGCTTCAAAGGGGTCAAAAGGTCCTAAAAGTAGTCAGGAAAGGATGGAGAGGTGACCACCATCATAGTGCTTGAGAAAAGTATCCAATATAAACAAAAAGCTAGCGACAACGGATAGAAGGATAAACTATGAAACAAAGTCAGAGTATAAACAAGCCCCCAGGGTCAAATTAAAATATAGAATTAAATAAGAGGGAGCCATTCTGGAGTTTCTCTGGTGAAAAACCACAACCATTCCCAATTAGTCTCTATATCGCAAAGACTACAGTTTGTTGGATAAAACATAATATTCCTTTCAATCCAGCCGTGCTTCAGAAGTAGCTTGTTCTGTGAAGCAGTGCCATCAGTGTTGGGGTCGAGAAGACTCCCCTACAATCATCTTTGCCTGAGTCCCCTGCCCCCTGGCTTCCCTGGTGGCTCAGTGATAAAGAATCTGCCTGCAATGCGGGAAACATGGCTTTGATCCCTGGGTTGCGAAGACTCCCTGGAGAAGGAAATGGCAACTGGTTCCAGTATTCTTGCCTGGAAAATTCTGTGGCCAGAGGAGTCTTCGGGCTATAATCCATGGAGTCTCGAGAGTCAGACACCACTTAGTGACTAAGCAACAAGTAGCTAGCTAATGAAAACCTACTATTTAGTTCTGGGAAATCTACTCAGTGCTCTGTCATGACCCAGAGGGGAAGGAAATCCAAAAAAGTGGGGATATCTGTACATGTATAGCTGACTCACCTTGTTATACAGTAGAAATTAACACAACATCATAGAGCAACTGAAGTCCAGTAAAAATTAGTTTAAAAAAAAATACAAAGCAATGGTTAGAAGTGCAGATTCTGAAATCCAACTCACGAGTTCAAACCTGAGCCCTGCCACTTGCTATCTCTGTGACTTACAAGTTATTTAACCAGACTACACCTTAACTTCTTCATTCTTAGGGATAATAGTTCTTATCTCATGGCATTGACATGAGGCTTGGTTACATGGATCCAGACTGAGCACTACCATACCAAGTGGCACTAAAGGCCTTTACTGTGTTAGCTGTATTTTATATTAATCAAGCAATCATTTTGTCTTGCTTTGGCTTCCCACATATATTTCCCTACTGAACAAAAATGAATGAACCATGGATGAGATTAATTCCGGTTGGCTTGGCAGCTATGTCTCCATTGTACTTTAATCCACTTACTCCTCGGGCATATGTCTGTTTTGTGTGAATAGGATAACGGTGCTTTTGAGGAAACTGAATAAATCCATGCCACGTAAAATTTCTGAACTTGCAGAGCTGAAAAATAAGATGCTTTTCAGTGGGGTGAAAACAACCTGGATGGGCCCCCGAAATGGCAGTGATAATAATGTACAGACTGCTACTCTCTTTTCAATGCTGAGAATCTCATATCCTTTTTATTATCTTCTTATTAAAAACACTCATTAGGTCTCAGGAAACACTTTCTTTGAAAGGCCCTTTAAGCCCAAAGACCCACAGTAAGCAGGATGGAGGTCTGGTTCTGTAATTCTGAGTCTGGTTCTGTCACTGACCCTCACGTGGGCCATCTACCCTCTACCCTGGTTCATTAACTTTCCTGACAGTTGCTGGACACCCCACAGGAACACTTAGCAGCTGGGCATTCTGCCCTGATCAAATCATAGCTCTTTCTTTACTGGATCACAGTTGCAAGATAAGAAGACCTACGTGTCTTCTTAAGCCCAAATGACTACTGGCAAGTGAGTTAGTCACTGGGAACAACAGGGACATGTGTGTGTAATTTCTTCTTCTTTTTTTTTTTTCTTTGAGACTGGCCCAAGTTTTGGGACGCTGGAGTTACTTAAATGCCCCTTGGTTTGAATTGAAAAATCTCAGTTACTAGTTACTAAGCAAAGATCTTTAATAGCAAATAGCAAATTATGTATCTTAAAGACTTTGAGTCTGATTTACTAATTATCAGGGAGATCTTTCCACTATTTCTTATTCCTCTTTTAATACATTGGAACTGTTCAATATTCCTCAAGGGGTATTACTGCTATGTGGATGGGGTCATTCTTCATCACTTGGATAATCTGGTCTCCACCCACGAAGTTCTATTCACTCTTATACCAGGTAGCTATTGCTATAAAATAAACTGCTATAAAATGCAATAGAAGGCTTCCCTGGTGGCTCAGCAGTGAGGAATCTGCCTGCGATGTAGGAGATGTGAGTTTGATCCCTAGGTTGAGAAGATCCCCTGGAAAAGGAAATGACAACCCACTCCAGGATTCTTGCCTGGGAAATTCCATGGACAGAAGAGCCTGGCAGGCTACAGTCCATGATGTCTCAAAGAGTTAGACATGACTTAGTAACTAAACAACAGCAGGCATTTGGAGGTTGACTCGGGACCTCTGCTCATCTCTGGTGGGCTTGCTTATCTGTCTGATGGCCTTAAAGTCTCTACTCCAGGTGATTTTGCAGCTCTCTTCCATGTGTATCTCATTCTCTTTCTGGAACAAGAGAGCTAGACGAGGCTCATCCTTCTCTTGAAAATGCTCAAAGCACTAAAGTAATCAAAGACACACAAATTCTTCAGGCCCAGGCTGTTAGGAGCTGTCATATCAAAACGTCAGCCTCACTGTATGGGCCGGAGCAATTACAACACAGAGGCTGAATGACAAGGATGGAGGAGGAAGTGCAAAGTTCAATGTCAAAGCCTTTATACAAGTTTCCTTTGGCTGTTGTAACAAATTGCCACAAACTTAGGTCTAAAGCCACACACATTCATTCATTTTCAATACTGGGGGTAGTCAGAAGTCCAGAATTGGTTTCAACAGGCCAAAATCAGGGTATGGACAGTATAGGGGAGAATATGTGTTCTTGCATTTTTTCAGATCCTAGAGCTATATTCGATGCATTTTGTGGCTCATGGCTCCTTCCGTCCTCTTTACAGCAAGTATCCATCATAGCATCTCGCATTGGTGATCATACGCCTTTTCCTGTCCAATCTTCCATTGTATCCCTCTTATAACAACAACTGTGATGACATCAAAGGCCCAAGAGAATAATCCTGGATGATCCTCCAAAATAACATTCCAAGGATTAGAAGCTGGACATCTCTGGGAGCCACTATCCAACTACTGGAGGCTTGGACACAGGGAGTCATGAATCACTGAGATCATGACTGCAGTCTCTTGCATGCACTCACTGGGGCCCCCAAACATCCTCACACATCTCTAAATGTTTCTGAAAGACAGAATCACCTTCAGGAATCAGTCTTGATTGAAATTAGTAGCTTAAGAAAGGGACTTCCCTGGTGGTTGGTGGCTAAGACTCTGTGCTCCCAATGCAGGGGACCCAGGTACAATCCCTGGTCAGGGAACTAGATTCTGCATGCCACAGCTATAGATCCCACAAGCTGCAACTGAAAGGGCCTGCATGCCACAACCAAGTCCCAGCACAAATACCTTTAAACAAAGAGAAGGATAGAAAGGGAGGGGGGAAAAGTGGAAAAAATAGAAACATGCTACAAGGTCTTAGATGTAGGTACTAAATATTCCAGCAGGCAAAATTCAAACTGTCAAGGAAGAAATGGCACAGTGATATAATCCAGAGATGTGTGGGTCCCGTACCCACTCATAAGACTGAATATAGAAATAAACGTGCAGATAGGCTTTCATTCGTCAAATATATCTTGTGGGTATCTTCTCAATGCTGCAAATAGAGCAGTGAAGAAAATGGATGGACATAGCAGACCTCATGGGTTCATTTTTGGAGATTTCAATTGGAAGCAGTGGCACAGAGTCTGGGAGCAGAGAGAGAAGGCCGTGCTGGTGAAGGCGCTGAGCAAGAAAAAGCATCTAGGTCAGAGAGGGCACTTGACCACTGCTGTTCACCTTCTAGAGAGTTCTGAAGAGATTGGCTCTTACCCTGCATGAGCTGGGAGCTCCCTGGAGGGTTTTTAGCAGAGGCTCATCAAAAAGCGACTTCTTTCAGAGCAAGAACATCATTCTGGTAATGGAAAAGGGGACAGGGGTGGGGTGGGCAGGGTGCAGAACAGGCTGCTTACCGAACTGGAGCCACCACCCAGGAGGAAAGAACTGACCAGGGCTTGGGGGAGAAGGGGTGGAGCTGGGCAACGAGGAACCAGCTTAGTACTTCCGGGCTAAGAAGTAAACCTTCCAAGACCTACAAGCTTATGAACACCATCCTTCAGATCTGTTGCCTTCCTCTCATCCCACCCCCATAAGTCTTACCAGCTCCCAGAGAGATACACAGTTAATTAGTTGCCTCCGTGTTTGTAAGACATCTGAGTTTGATCCCCAAATTGGGAAGATCCCCAGAGGAGGGCATGGCAACCCACCCCAGTCTTCTTGCCTGAGAAATCCCATGGAAAGAGGAGCCTGGTGGGCTACTGTCCATGGGGTTGCAGAGTTGGACACGACTGAAGCTTTAACACTCACACACACGTGTGTATGAGACTATGGGATATGAGTGAACACTCACACACATACGTGTAACATATAAACGTGCACATATTTAGCAGAAATGGGATTGCGCTGTACATATTTTTCCACAACTTGAATTTTTTACTTGGTACTAATATTTTTAAAAGATCTTTAGCAATAGCAACTGCCTGTCATTTAACTGTCTGGGTTCAAATCTGGCTTTTCTAGCTTCTAGTTTTGCGATTTGGGCCTAGTCATTCAGCTTGCCTATAGGCCTCAATATTCCTATTAACAAGAAGTGCAATAGCCAAACCATGTAATCCCAACTCCCCAACACATACTCAGGACCTCACTTTACAAAACACACACACATACACAGACGCACCATTATACACACACACCCATACACTTTTTGGGGAAATAGTTTTCAAGGAGAGACCTTAAGACAACAAACTCCACTAAGGGAGCACAGAAGAATGGAAATTCTCAACAAAGAATGAAAAATTACTGGAAGACATGTTAGTGATTATCTTTTCATTCTGTTATCTAAGAAAATGGTATCAATGTTAAATGATATATTGGGGATCACAGTTAGACATGTTAATTGCTAAATTAAGAAAAAAATTTAGTACTCAGGGCCATCAGGGAAGTCCAGTGGCTAAGACTCCGCACTCCCAGTGCCTGGATTTGATGCCTGGTCAGGGAACTAGATCCCACGTGCTGCAGTTGAAAAATCCCAAATGCCGAAACTAAGACCCAGCACAGTTAAGTAAATAACATTAAAAAGAAAAGAAACAGGAAAAATGTTTTCATTGGCCAAAAAAATACACCTCTCTCACACTGACACGCTTAATTAGATTATATTGTTTTCCTCAGTTCTCAAGTTGCCAAATCTCTATTTGTTAACCTAAGGGAAAGGAGTTATGCTGTTTGGAATGGAAAGAATGATGAGAGTGAGCAACTGTTTATTTTTTTATTTATTTTTTCCACTCGCCATGTGGGAATTTTAGTTCCCTGACCAGGGACCAAGCTGAGCCCCCTGAAGTGAAAGCACAGCGTCTTAACCACTGGACCACCAGGGCAGTCCAAACAACAGTTTGAAATGAAGCTCCCTTGCAGGGAGCAGAGCAGAGTGGTCCTTGGAGCTGGGTCAATTACAGAGGGAAAACCAGAATTTCTGAGGGTTGGACCTTGGATAGTAAGAGGTGAGAGAAGGTGTGAAAGGAAAGAAAACTCACGTTAAAGATCAGCTTCCCTACTTTAAAAATTTGATCTAGGTCTTTAAATCTTTCCTCTACATAAGATTATAATTCTACCTCTTCCAGATCCCTTTTTGCATACTGCTGTTTCATAGAGTTTGTTTATCATACATAAGAGATGTATGTGTGTGTGACTGTGCATCTGTGTGCACGTGTGTGTGCGTGTGTGCATGCATGTGTGTGTGTGTGTGTGTGCACACGTACATATAACTAGTCTCTGTTCTCTCATAGCCTCCTTAATTTCATTTCTGAGTCTGAGATTCTGGATCAAGAATGTCCTAACCTTCCAGTGGTCATGTATGGATGTGAGAGTTGGACTGTGAAGAAAGCTGAGCACCGAAGCATCAATGCTTTTGAACTGTGGTGTTGGAGAAGACTCTTGGGAGTCCCTTGGACTGCAAGGAGATCCAACCAGTCCATCCTGAAGGAGATCAG
>NW_011495041.1:5153944-5165884 GCF_000754665.1 Bison bison bison
TCTGGGTGAACTCTGGGAGTTGGTGATGGACAGGGAGGCCTGGTGTGCTGCGATTCATGGGGTCACAAAAAGTTGGACACGACTGAGCGACTGAACTGAACTGAACTGAACTGAACTCTGAAATTGGACAGGGAGGCCTGGCATGCTGCAATTCATGGGGTCACAAAGAGTCGGACATGACTGAGCAACTGAACTGAACTGAACTGAACCCTGAAATATTTAACAGTTACTCAGAAAGACAAAAACAGTTAAAGTGGCAAAAGTTTTTCATTAGCTTCAGTGAAAACATAGATAATAATCATCTTGTCCTAACCTCAGATGCCCTGGCCTCTGTTGCCCTCAGCCGATCCTAAGGGAGTCAGGTTCAGATGCCCTGAGCTCTTCAAATAAACAAAATAGTGGAAAACTAAAAAATTTGAGCATCTGTTTAGACTCACAAATTCATTACAGCTCTAACCAGACATAAAACATTCTTTAGAACAGACATAATAACAAGCATGTATGGAAATAATGTGAAAATTTTCACAAGAGGCACAAGCCTGCCTGGACCAATGGATTCACTCCAGCCCATCCACCCCACTGCATCCAACAGTATCAGGAAAAAGTTGCCCTTTTTTTCAAACCATGAGATAGGACTTTAGCTTGAAATCACTGTGAAAAAGTGTTTCGATGCAAGTTTGGCAAAGCACATCTGTCCTGGAGGAGATGCTTTTCATCTTTAATTTTAGGCTATTTGTATTAGAGAAAACAAATTTCTTGGTAAGCCTAGGGTCTTTTTTCAACCCTAGCCTATTAAACCCAGTTAATATTGATTTATTGTTGGTGAAAATTTGACAAAAACTGTTGGGAATGACAGAACGATGAATCAGGTTTCAAAAAAGGATCTTTAGACAGATCAAGGTAGTGATTAAAGGTGTGTGTCTATGAAGTGAAAGTCAGATCTTTTCACACTCCCATTTCAATTCATTCATTGGCCTCTTGTGGGTCTTAGAGTGGCTCTTCCTTTACCCTTAAAACAGCCACAAAACATGAGCTGACCACTGCCAATGAGAGAGTCAATTTCTGGGCAGATTGATAAGAAGTCCAGGGTCCCCAAGGAGGAGAAGGGGGTCTGGGGCTCTCAAAGTGGAGATTGGGGGTCTGGAATTCTCAAGGAAGAGAAAAGTTTTTTTTTTTTCCCTAAAACTTTTCTTTTTTTTTTCCTCTACATTCCTTAGTCTTAGTCAATTACACAACTCAGTTTAAACTCTGTACTAGGGATTATACAACAACAGTGTATCCCACTGGAGGACCGTTTCTCCTTCCTGGAAACCTTCTGACCAATCCTGATATCTTAGACTGTATATTATGGGAGTGGGTGTGGAGGATCTTTCTATTGTTAAATTCTAATCTTGTTATGCTAAAATGAAAATTGTGGGAGTGGGTCTGGTAAAATTTTCACAAACTTGAGACATTCTTTGGATTCATTGTAATTAATTCAATGTAATAACTAATTCACTGCTAACAATAGCAAGGAGGTACTCTTTCTGCCCCCTTCTGATGTCTATGTCAGAAGTTTTCCCTATCCCTTTTATACTTTAATAAAACTCTATTGCACAAAAGCTTTGAGTGATCAAGCTTTGTCTCTGGCCCCAGATTGAATTCTTCTCTTCCGGAGGCCAAGAATCCTGGCATCTTTCGTGGTTCAGCAACAACCTTTCGCCATCTTCATCAGCTTTCTGAACCCAAGGCACAAAAGCCTCCTCTCAGTTACTCCAAGTCACTGTGCTACTTATGGTCTTAGGACCTTGGACTGAAATTCCTGTTACTGGAATGCTTTTTCTCCCATCCTTACCTACTTAATTCCCAACCTTCCTTCAAAATACATCACCCCAGGACCTTGAAGAACTTAATGAACTTCCCCTGTCAGAGGTCCTTTCTCCCATCCTCCATTTCCTGTGGCAGTAATATCTGAACTGAGTTTGAGTTGAGTAATGCATCATGTAATTTTTTGTTAAATACCATGCTCACCCACAAGAATGCATTGCTACAAGGGCAAGGGCTGTGTTTTTTTTGACTGGTGATGAGTCCTAGCTCCTATTACACAACTCCATTCCATGAGGCAATGGATAAACAACACATCAAGTGAATGAATGTAACAGTGGAACTAAGAACAGAAAGCCACAAAATTGTCAGTAATAAGGGTGAATCTCATACAAAAATCAACTATCTTGACACAGGATAGGGCATACTATTTTCATAGCAGCAACTATTAAATTGACCTAATGTTTGAGAAAACTGGAACTCACTGCATGTCTGGGGTGGTGTACTGTGCCAACAGCAACTGAGCTGACCTAACAGTCCTATTCCAGCTGTGAACAGATCTTAGCATATCTGGAATAGCATGCTGTAGGGGAGGAAAAACTTTCCTTTCTTTTCTCCTAGGTCCTTTAGCTGGTCTTATAATTAAATGACATAAGACAGATTAACAAGAGAAAAACAAACTTAATTTGGTACTTCTGGGAGTCCCATAGAATACGAGGCAATCAGGAAATAGAAGCTTATATCTGCCATCTTAAGCTAAGGAGAAGCGAGTAGGGGTCTGGAGCCCCAAAGGGCTCACAGGAAGCTGATAGTTCACAGGAAGCTGAGACGTGCAAGCATTTGGTTATCAGCTGTCTGGCAGGCCATGTGGATAAGTTGCCTTTCTGATATGACGAGTTATCTCTGGTAATTGCTCTCTTCCTGGTTCAGGCCCCCTATCTAAATACTTTTAGGCAAGTAAAAAAAAGGTAAAAAGCTTTTCCCCTGAGTCTACTAGATCTTAATTGCCTTCAGCTCAAAATAAACAAGATGCCAAACTGGCACATTTGGGGTGACCTGCTCTGCTTTAATGTTCAATTTTGAGGCTCAGAATTAAAGGAAGCGTTAAAATACTAAAGAAAAGCAATAATACATATCAAAGAGTAAGAGGTAGAAACTATTCAGTAGACATCTGAATAGCTATCTGAGTCTCTGGAGAGCTATGATGATAAAGGAATTTAGATTTACTCTTTATAATCACAGAGGGGAAAAAAGAAACAAATTTTTGGTTCAAAAAAAGGAAAAAATAATAAACAATCAAAATTGTCTATTATCTTCTGGGATACCGATTTCCTGTTGTAAGGAGCCTGAAAATACAGACCGGATGGCTGAGCTTATGGTCAAAACTGGATGGACAAGGTCCTCGAAAAGATGAGCTCTGAGGGTGTGTTTGTTTCTGACAGTTAATTTAATTTGACATGAGAAATGTTATTAATTCTTATAATTCCTAAGATCACTACAAAGGACTTACCAGCATATTAAACCACTGTTAAGTGTAAATAATTTGCACTTCCTTCTCCTGTCACAAACTATTAGGAAGAAAGCAAATTTGGATATGAAAGTTGGATCATAAAGAAGACTGAGCATGGAAGAATTGATGCTTTCAAATTGTGGGGGTGGAGAAGGAAGACTCTTGAGAGTCCCTTGGACAGCAAGGAAATCAAACCAGTCAATCCTAAAGGAAATAAACTTTGAATTGGAAGAACTGATGCTGAAGCTGAAGCTCCAATACTTTGATGTCCACCTGATGCAAACAGCCAACTCACTGGAAAAGACCCTGATGCTGGGGAAGATTGAAGGCAGGAGGAGATTGAAGATTGAAGGAGGAGAAGGGGACTACTGAGGATGAAATGATCAGATGACATCATTTACTCAATGGACGTGAGTCTGAGAAAAACTCCGCGAGATGGTGAAGGACAAGGAGGCTTGGTGTGCTGCAGTCCATGAGGTTGCAAACAGTCAGACATGACTGAGCAAATGAACAACAAAAACAAATACTTTAAATAAAAATCAGTGTTAAAATTAGGTTACAGAATCAATACAATACTGTAAAGCAATTATCCTTCAATTAAAAATAAATAAATTTTTAAAAAGTTAGATTGCAGAGATGAGGTATTTCAGCTCCATACCAGAGCTAGTACTATATTTAAATTAATGTCATTTCAAAATTGTCTTAAAAAAAAAAAAAAGGTGTCTGTACCAGTTTTTCTTGAAGAACCTTCTGGAAAGTTTACTATTATAGGAACACTATTTTGAACTAAGCCAATTGATCCCATATGCTCAATCATTAGCATCTGTCAATGTCTGGAAATTATTGTTGGAGCACCTAGACTTCACAAAATTTCCAAGCTGCTTCTGGGCCTGAAATACCTGATTGGCTGATTATGAGTCTCTCAATGGAGTGTTAATAGATGTATCAGTGAATTTCTACTTTTGGAAAATTAAATTGCGCTCCTGTAAATGTGTATCTGTATATAATTTAACAAAATAGTGGGTTGAGTTTAGTATATTTCTGGGGTAGATAAGAAATTTCCAAGTTTAAAAACCTTTTAATCACAACTGGTCATCTTTACTCCCATATAGGCATAGTTCTCCTGAGATCTCAGTCCCTGATTTTCAAAAGTGAGCTGCTCTGGCTGGAGTAAAACAAGTTTTGTGTAGTTCATTATAAGTGTGTATCAACAGTATAACAATGTTACCTCCATATAATGGAACATGGTGGGACTGTGAACCTCCTGCTCTGACACCTTAGTGAATGGTGTGCGTGTGTCCCTGTTCTCAGTTGTCTCTGACTCTTTGCAATCCCATGGACAGTAGCCTGTCGGGCTCCTTTGTCCATGGAAGTTTCCAGGCAAGAATACTGGAGCAGGTTGCTATTTCCTACTTCAGGTGATCTTTCCCACCAAAAGATTAAACCTGCGTTTCTTACGTCCCTGGCATTGGCAGGCAGATTCTTTATCCTGTGTCACTGGGGAAGCCCATTAGTGGATGAACCTATAACATAATCCGCTGGTGTGTTTTTAATAGATGTTAATTCTAGTCTTTTTGTTTTCAAAAATCTATATAGACCTTTAAAATTAAGTCCATCTGCCAAATTATTGAGTCGGACATGACTGAGCAACTTCACTTTCACTTTTCACTTTCATGCATCGGAGACAGAAATGGCAACCCACTCCAGTGTTCTTGCCTGGAGAATCCCAGGGACAGAGCAGCCTGGTGGGCTGCCATCTCTGGGGTCACACAGAGTCAGACATGACTGAAGTGACTTAGCAGCAGAAGCAGCCAAATTATTCTGTCCAAAATGAAGCATGACTAAATTTAAATTTCATGTGGATATTTTCTCATCTGTTGCAGTAATTATTTTTCATAGTGACTTTTTCCTGAATCCATTCAACCCATTTCTGTATTCATTCTTCTACATACCTGTCATTGTGAGGACAATTACCATCACTATGAGCCACAGACTACCTTCATCACTATCTGAGTATCTCAGATCCTTGTTTGACAAGTTTATGATCACCTGCATAATATTCTACATCCTTTTTTCTATTTTCTTAGTCCTATGCCCAGGTCTAGAATTGTTTCATGAAGATAAAGACGTGTGTGTTTGTGTGTGTGTGTTTCCGTGTGTGTTTTCCATAGCAATGTTGAACAGCTCTGCACCGTTTCCCCTTGGACTCCTTCCTTCTGTGGTATCAATGAGGAGAAAAAAAAAATGATTCCTTTTACCCTTCTAGCTTTTTGACTGTGACCTCCTTTAATAAAAGAAAGGCAAACAGGAAAAGATCAATCAGAATTTTATTAATATGTGCACCTGCTGTAAACATGAGAAATACTCAGGAAAAGTGCATAACCCCTTGACATAGTCCAAGCCACCACCCATCCCATCTCCAGCTAAAAACAAAAGGAGATGCTGCTGGGGAAAAGTGTGAGAAGAAACCAGTTTGGGGAGGTTATCAGGCAAAGCACAGTAAACAAGGAAGAGTTGTTATACAGGTGTTAGCCTTGGTCTTCTCCACTGATGAGTGTCTAGAAGTTTATCATTTTCCTATATCAGAGAGGGAGACATGCTTACAAATGGAGATTTCCCTTATAAACAGAAATGTATCTTACAAGCTGGAGAAGGAAATGGCAATCCACTCCAGAGTTCTTGCCTGGAAAGTCCTATGGACACAGGAGCCTGGTGGGCTACAGTCTATGGGGTCTCAAAGAGTCGGACGTGACCGAGTAACTGAGCATGCACGCACGTTTCTTGCAATAGGGCAGCTTCTACTTGGTTTTCAGAGCTTTTCCTAGGTCTGCTTTTTCTTAAAAATAACCAGCTCAAAACATTCCTTATGCCAAAGAAGCATATGTTGGGATCATATATTCTGCTCCCTTTCACTATTTTCTGTCTGTGATTTGTAAAGCTAGGTTAGAGAGGTGCCTGGTTTTTCCTGGTATATCTAGCTTTAGGAGACTAGTAAATAATTTGACTTAAAATGTCGAATTTTAAGTTTTTGTTTGTCCTCATCTTTGTTGATATATCCCCACATCTAAGAATTTTAAGTGACCAGATATAGGAATATATCAACAAAGATGAGGACAAACTTCCAAAGCACAGATCATAGAAAGTCTGTATAATGATCACAGGCATGCACCGGATTAGCTGTTTTGGAATGCATTGTGTAAAGGACTTAACTCTCTTAAATGACACATGACATTTGAGAAGGTTCTCTACAGCAAGTGTAAGCCTCTCCATACAGAAAGCAAAGGCTATGGATTAAAAAAAAAAAAAACCCTCCTTGTCCATTTATTCTCAGACTATTTGATATTCCCACAACCATATGGTGACTTCAAAAGAGTCTTTACAATAGCTAGGACATGGGAACAACCTAGATGTCCAGCAACAGATGAACAGATAAAGAAGCTTTGTACAGATATACAATGAAATATTACTCAGCCATTAAAGGAACACATTTGAGCCAGTTCTAATGAGATGGATGGACCTAGAGCCTATTATACAGACTGAAGTAAGTCAGAAAGAGAAAAAAACAAATATTGTATATTAACACATATATATGGAATCTAGAAAGGTGGTACTGACGAAGCTATTTGCAGGGCAGCCAAGGAGACTGAGACACAAAGAACAGACTTGTGGACACAGCCTGGAGAAGGAGAGGGTGGAATGAACGGAGAGAGTAACATGGAAACATATACACTAGCACACGTAAAATAGATAGCCAGTGGGAATTTGCTGTATTACTTGGGGAGCTCAAACTGGTGCTCTGTGACAACCTACAGGTTCATGGGGTCCCAAAGAGTCAGACATGACTTAGCCACTGAACAACAAGAAGGGTGGGATCGGGTGGGAGGGAGGTTCAAGAGGGAGGGGATACATGCATACCTATGGCTGATTCATGTTGGCATATGGTAGAAACCAACACAGTATTTTAAAGCACCTATCCTTCAATTAAAAAAATAAATAAATAACATGGAATTAAGGATCATTAAAAATAAAGAATATTGGTTCTTTCATCAAGTAAAAAAGAAGAGTTTAAATCAGTGGCTTTCAAATTGTCTTCATCAAGCCATAGGGTTTCAAATTTACACTAAATTGTTTCAGATGAGTGTTTACTAGAGGAGATGCTTGACTTAGAGGATCTCTGCTCTCATATGTTTGTTATATTAGCTATTAATACAGAATTTAATC
The DNA here is from genome assembly GCF_000754665.1 of Bison bison bison. Classification (NCBI taxonomy): domain Eukaryota; kingdom Metazoa; phylum Chordata; class Mammalia; order Artiodactyla; family Bovidae; genus Bison; species Bison bison. The sequence goes on from NW_011495041.1 coordinate 5,161,479, forward strand.
AGGGAGGGAAGCCGGCATTTCTACATTTGAAGACTACTGCTTTAGAATCAAACTAGTTTAAAGATTTTTCTGAAAATTTAATCTGGCTTTGATCTAATATTATGATGCACTTGAGAAGAGGCATATTTTGTCTTCCTTTTATTTCACTTTCTAGAAAAGTGTTTTATTTCATTAACTTTTCTTTATAATTCAATTAATTGAAGTTTAGCATACAGTAAAATTCACTCAAGCTGTTTAAAAAACTGTTTTCCCTCAGGGCATGTGGCATCTACTTTTCAATAAAACATTTCAAGAATATGCATCAAAATGATTTTTACATGGCTGTAGGAGGCAGCTGATAACTCTGAATTTGAAAGTTTTATACATTATTATTATTGGTGCTGAAGGCTGATGCACTATGCCATCCTAAAATATGTCACTTTGGCATAAGGATCATTTTGAGTTCAGTTTAGTTCAGTTCAGTTCATTCGCTCAGTCGTGTCTGACTCTTTGCGACCCCACGAATCGCGGCACGCCAGGCCTCCCTGTCCATCACCAACTCCCGGAGTTTACTCAAACTCATGTCCATCGAGTCAGTGATGCCATCCAGCCATCTCATCCTCTGCCGTCCCCTTCTCCTCCTGCCCCCAATCCCTCCCAGCATCAGGGTCTTTTCCAATGAGTCAACTCTTCACATGAGGTAGCCAAAGTATTGGAGTTTCAGCTTTAGCATAATTCCTTCCAATGAACACCCAGTAGTGATCTCCTTTAGAATGGACTGGTTGGATCTCCTTGCAGTCCAAGGGACTCTCAAGAGTCTTCTCCAACACCACAGTTCAAAAGCATCAATTCTTCGGCGCTCAGCTTTCTTCACAGTCCAACTCTCACATTCATACATGACCACTGGAAAAACCATAGCCTTGTCTAGATGGACCTTTGTTGGCAAAGTAATGTCTCTGCTTTGGAATATGCTGTCTAGGTTGGTCATAACTTTCCTTCCAAGGAGTAAGCGTCTTTTAATTTCATGGCTGCAGTCACCATCTGCAGTGATTTTGGAGCCCCAAAAAATAAAGTCTGACACTGTTTCCCCATCTATTTCCCATGAAGTGATGGGACTGGATGCCATGATCTTCGTTTTCTGAATGTTGAGCTTTAAGCCAACCTTTTCACTCTCCTCTTTCACTGTCATCAAGAGGCTTTTTAGTTCCTCTTCACTTTCTGCCATAAGTGAATCTGCATATCTGAGGTTATTGGTAATCTTGATTCCAGCTTGTGCTTCTTCCAGCCCAGGGTTTCTCATGATGTACTCTGCATAGAAGTTAAATAAGCAGGGTGACAATATACAGCCTTGACGTACTCCTTTTCCTATTTGGAACCAGTCTGTTGTTCCATGTCCAGTTCTAACTGTTGCTTCCTGACCCGCATACAGATTTCTCAAGAGGCAGGTCAGGTGGTCTGGTATTCCCATCTCTGTCAGAATTTCCACAGTTGATTGTGATCCACACAGTCAAAGGCTTTGGCATAGTCAATAAAGCAGAAATAGATGTTTTTCTGAAACTCTTTTGCTTTTTCCATGATTCAGCAGATGTTGGCCATTTGATCTCTGGTTCCGAGGTCAGGGGCAGCGGCCGAGAGTGCCAGGCTGCGACGGCGCAGGAACGGCCGAGAGGAGCTACCCCACACCCGAGGCCAGGGGCAGCAGCCAAGAGAAGCATTTTGAGTTAAAGACACTTAAAAAACAGCAAAAGCAGAAAGCGCATTCTAATTTCCCCTTCTCTTCCTGAAAATAGGAGATAAAAACTCCCATGTGAAAAATACCATGCCTGGACTGGAGAGAAAGAAACATTCTTCCAGAGGGAGTAAAAGCTGAAAATATTTTATACAAACAGACCTTGTTAGAATAATGCTCATCTTTCTTTAGCCTCCAGGTATATTTTTATTTTTTCCACAATCATCTTTCCTCATTCAACCCAGTACAAAAAAAGCTAGGTTTTGCCACATCTTCTTCATGTTAACGAAGACTCCCATTTCATATAAAACACACATAATACATTTATATGTTTTTCTCCCGTTGACCAGTCATATGTCAATTTAATTCTTAGCCAGACCCCCAAAATCCCTAAGACAGGTAAAAATCTGCCTCTTCTTCGTTGCCACACTTTATGGTGGAGACATTTAAGAACATAACTGTTCATTTTAAAAAAATGCGTTGATATAAATCTAGCATTATTTTCCGGAAAAAAAAAATATGGATTGTAGCTGCAGGCATATTCGCATATAATCTTCACTCAGAGGTAACGCGGTCTTAGATTCTGACAAGGGCTTTATTTCACTTCCTTTCCATAAGAAGACACCAGCTTTTTCGCCTGCCTGGATGACTTCCTTAATCTTCGCATGATCAACACCTTAGTGTGCCTACACTGTGTCTTTTGCCAGACAACTGAGTCTCTTCTCTGCTACTCACCTTTTACAAACAGTCTGGTTTGGAGTGAAAATAAAATTAAGTTGGAGCAAAGCCTGAAAAATACGACAGTTCCTATCCTGAGCCAGACTGTGCAAATGGATCCACGAGGAAAATGGAAGAAAAAATAGCCGAGAGGTAAAATCGAGTGAATGGAAAGAGACTTACTACTCTTGGTCTCTCCCATCCACACCAGAAAAATTCAAAATGGGGCAGAAGTGAAGAGAGTAAAATGAGAAGACCCTGGGGTAAGAATACCTGTGGGTATCATGGAGTGAGAACCAGGAATTTGTGTTTCTTGAGCAATTAACAGTGAATGCTGTATTGAGTTCAGGAAACACGTCCCCTGATTGTGTTTGTCCCGTCACAGGTCTTAGCTGTACTTGGTAAACGCTCAGCGTCTACCAGTATGTTAGTGGGTTGTGATCAGTGTGAAACTGAAAGATGTCAGGAAGTTTAATGAGACGTGGTAACTGATGTCTTTTAGAGAAAAGCAGGTAGGGAGAACAGTGTACAACGTATAGGGGGATGGGTGTAATAATAGTAATGGAGGTTCTACCAAGTGACCAAGGCATGTTTTTTAAGAACAATGGTGATTTTTTTCTTAAGATTCAGACAAACCATCTTTCAACTTAAACTTGTAAATTATCTCAACTGATCTTGCCACAGAAAAATAAAATACACAAGAAAACTTTCGCAAGCCCTAGGAGTCTGGTTTCTGAGAGAATTATTCATGATAAGCATAACCCCTGAAGGATGTATTCATTTAGCAATTAGTTGATAAACACCTACAGTTAGCAGGCACTGTTCCAAATATTTGGAACACTGCAGAGAACAAAAGTAACAAAATCTCCTTGCAGCGGGGAATTTATATTCTAGTGGGAGAAACTGACAATTAACAAAATAAATACATTGTATGATAGACGGTTGAAGGGGAGCAGAATCTGCTACCCCAAAATGTGCCTCCTTGACAAGAATTCTCTTGAGTTGCTTATTTTTAAGAAATAGTAAACACAGGAGAAGAGGAAAAGTTATGCTTCTGCAAGAATCCTGGAGTGGGTTTCCCTTTCCTTCTCCAGGGGATCTTCCTGATCGAACCCACATCTCTCGCTTTGGCACCCAGATTCTTTACCACTGAGTCACCCAGAAAGCCTTTGCTCTACTATTTCCACATAATTCAAGAATCGAATTCTTTATTCTGATGGCTCCTGCCAAATAACATATTACAGATTTCCACCAACCAGGGCATCTTTTTAAGTAATGCCTTCTGTTGTGTATGAGTTATAATGACATTCTTCTGATTCAAAGACCAATAACCTCACCAGGTCTGTGAGGATGTGGGAAGTAGGAGCTTTGTGATGGCCCTGCATTTCGTCCCATCTATTCTTCTTAACTCATCACACTGTCTCAGAGATGGATTAAAACTCTATTTCATATGAAACACAAATTTTGTGCACAGCTTTCCTCTGTGATTTTGTCAGCCCTTCTACAACTTTGAAATATCTTAAACAGTTTAGAAACACAAAACTACTTTTTTATTCATTTTTACTTTCATACTTAAGAAGTCAAGAGGGCATTCTTGTTGATAAATAGAGACACTGAATTCTACCTGACCTGGTAGTGCAGTGATAAAGAACTCACCTGTCAATGCAGGAGATACAAGAGACACTGGTTCAGTCCCAGGGTCAGAAAGATCCTTGGGAATATGAAATGTCAACCCACTGCAGTATTTTTGCCTGAATAATTCCTTGCATAGAGGAGCTTGGTGGGCTACAGTCCAGGGGGTCACAAAAGAGTCAGAGACAACTGAGCGAATGAGCACAGCACAGCATATATCAGTGTGCACGGCTTGAATTCTATCTACTGCACATAATCCGGAGTGCCTACTGACAACTTGGAAGACCTGTTTCCCTCAATTGACTAAACTATATGTAATTTTGACTCTGGGCTTTCTTATTGGTTCAGT
>NW_011495041.1:5165984-5191227 GCF_000754665.1 Bison bison bison
TCTGGGCTTCCCTGTTGGTTCAGTGGTGAAGAATCTGCCTGCCAGTGCAGGAGACCCAGGTTCAATCTTTGGGTAAGGAAGATCCCCTGGAGGAGGAAATGACAACCCACGCCAGTATTCTTGCCTGAAAAATCCCATGGACAGAGGAGCCTGGTGGGCTACAATTCATGGTGTCACAAAAGAGTCAGCCAGAATTTAGCCAGTAAACCACATCAAGTGAAGAAGAACTAAATAGCCTCTTGAGGAAAGTTAAAGAGGAGAGTGAAAAAGTTGGCTTAAAGCTCAACATTCAGAAAACAAAGATCATGGAATCCAATCCCATCACTTCATGGCAAATAGATAGGGAAACAATGGTTGACTTTATTTTTCTGGGCTCCAAAATCACTGCAGATGGTGATTGCAGCCATGAAATTAAAAGATGCTCTTTGGAAGAAAAGTTTTGACCAACCTAGACAGCATATTAAAAAGCAGAGATGTTACTTTGTCAACAAAGATCTGTCTAGTCAAGGATATGGTTTTTCCAGTGGTCATGTATGGATGTGAGAGTTGGGCTATAAAGAAAGCTGAGTGCCAAAGAATTGTTGCTTTTGAACTGTGGTGTTGGAGAAGACTCTTGAGCGTCCCTTGGACTGCAAGGAGATCCAACCAATCCATCCTAAAGGAGAACAGTCCTGGGTGTTCATTGGAAGGACTAATGCTGAAGCTGAAACTCCAATACTTTGGCCACCTGATGTGAAGAGCTGACTCACTGGAAAAGACCCTGATGTTGGGAAAGATTGAGGGCAGGAGGAGAAGGGGATGACAGAGGATGAGAGGGTTAGATGGCATCACTGACTTAATGGACATGGGTTTGGGTGGACTCAGGGAGTTGGTGATGGACAGGGAGGCCTGGTGTGCTGCAGTTCATGGGGTCACAAAGTGTTGGACATGACTGAACTGAAATTACAACAACAATCCTGACTCTTGACCCTGGCCTGCCTTTGCTTAGTCTTCACAAAGAGTAAAAATTCTTTCTCTGCCCTTTTGAGATGTAAATATCTTTTAAATGGCTAACAGTTTTACAAATGAGGAATGTCTTCCTCAAGGACCTGGGAATGATCTCATTAAGTGTCACCAGCAAGGAAGATGCTTTCCCAGTCTCCAAGGGAAGGTTAAGAGCTCAAAGTAATGGGTACCAACGGCAAACAGTCTAGTCACAAATAAATGTATCTGCAGACTCAGGAATAACTCAATGTACTGGATACACACCATGGTTCAGCCTCTCTCCAGCTCACACTACCCTCCTTCATCCACACTTTCACATCTTGTTTTCAGGATTCATCATTAAACTGGGTGTGCACAGACTAATTCAGGATAATATTTACATCTCAGTGTCATCTGATTAGCAGTCTTAATTGCATCCAGAACCTTAATTCCCTTTTGTCATGTAACATACCATAGTCACAGCATCTGAAGTTTACAAAGTAGATATCTTTGGGGAGTCACCCACCACATTCTGTAGAATTTCTTGGTCTGAATAATTCTGGATTAGTAAAAAAATTGAAATGGAATCACACACATTTTCTATCCTTGGCAGTTTAAATAGTCTGTTGATTAATGAGTTTCAGGTGAAAAGAAAAGAAAGTACATTAATCCAAAGTGAGTGAATTGTGTTATCTGTACCATTTGTGAGGGTTTAGAATTCTATGTATATATCTGTCAATTCAATAAAGCCATTGAGCATGTGTACCAAACACAGTATTTGTGACTCTAAAGAAAGCAGATATAACTTCTTATTAAAATTATAAGCCAGGGAATTCCCTGGCGGTGCGGTGATTAGGACTCTGTACTTTCACTGTCAAGGACCCAGGTTTGATCTCTAGTTGGGGAACTAACATCCTGCACATCCATAAATAAATAAATAAAATTACCAAACAGTGAAAATGAAAAAATTTAAAATATACACAAAAACATAAGTATATTACACATTTGAAATTTCTGAATATTTTAAAACAAAATATATTCAATATACTGATTATTTTACTTTATCATTAGGGAAAAAGTGATGTTTGACTTTTCTATTTTTCTCTTCTTTAATGCAAGGCTATGTTGAATAGAAAGGTGAATTTGCATACTTAGATGAAAATAATATTGAGTGAGAGAGCGGTGTTTAAAACCATTTAGACAGTATTTCAATTTGATATTTGGCAATTCTCTTAAGGTTAATGGAACAGTCTTTGAGATAACATCCAATTTCAACACTGCTATAATTCTACCTGGTTCATGCTCACTCTAGAAGAAATGAGATAGTAACAATACTGTATCACATTTAATGAGATATGAGAAGTGGATGTGTCTGCACTAAATTTTTTGAAATGAAAAAAAGTTGTATGAACCCAAAGTTTGTCAAAGTTTCCAAGACAATAGGAGAAGACAGAAATATGCCATGCTTCCCATGACGAAATAGAGCATGTCATTTTTGCCTGACTAGTCTCATCATCATATGGTCTTAACTTTATACTGTCTGGACTTCTTCTGCCCTGAACAGTCCTAAGATTTTCTAGAAATTAGAATTAGAGACTTTTAGAGTAGAAGGAGGTTCTCAGAATTATATACTGGCTTTCCTTGTACTGCTTGTTTTCCAAATGCAGAGAATGAAAGTCAAGTGGCACCTTGAGTTTAAGAGTTATGATAAGTATTTTCTAGGAAGAGACAATGACAGCTCTGGGAGTAAGTCAACATGGACAGCTTCTTATTCCACTCCCATGAACACTTCTGCTCTATTGGTTTAGAAAAGCTCCCAATTTCACTCAGAATTTTCCAGTCAAATTTTTTAATGTAATTTAAAGCAGTTACTGGAATATATATAATGTGTTTTTTTCTGGTTCTAATTATGCAGTTTTTAAACATTAAAAATATTGATACTATTAGAATTATCCCACCATCAGAGATACTTACTGTTAAAAGTTCAACCCATAATCACCAGATTGTTTTCTTCATAGATGTAGATACTGAAAAAGAAAACAACAGACGATCACATTAAAAACATGACTCTGAGTTTATATCCATTTTCTTCTGCCTACCAAGCCTTCCTTTCCATCACATCTTTCTAAAAATGTATTCGGTTATTCATCTTTCATTCATACTCCCTTGGCATGAGATCCCTTTTGTTCCTATTATTAGTGAAGATTTATTTTCCTCTCCAGGAATACACTTTAGCTTGCAGTTTCTTGGTAATACTCATTTCAGTGGTGAAGCTCTTTTTGTAGGCATTTGAGAGTCGATTAGGCCAATGAAGGGGGATATTTATCATCATTTGCTGCTGTTCAGTCACTCAGTCATGAGTGACTGCAACTCTTTGCAGCCCCATGAACTGCAGTCCATCGGGCTCCTCTGCCCATGGGATTTCCCAGGTGATAATACTGGAGTGGGTTGCCATTTCCTTCTCCAGGGATCTTCCTGACCCAGGGATCAAACCCAAGTCTCCTGCGTTGGCAGATGGATTCTTTACCACTGAGGCACCTGGGAATCCCATGTAATATCTTATAAAACCATTAAATGTATCGTCAAAGCTATTGCTATACCAGTAGTTATGTACAGACATGAGAGGTGGACCATAAAGAAGGCTGAGCACCAAAGAATTGATTTTTTCAAATTGTGTTGTTGGAGAAGACTCTTGAGTCCCTTGGACAGCAAGGAGATCAAACCAGTCCATCCTAAAGGAAATCAACCCTGAATATGCATTGGAAGAACTGATGCTGAAACTCCAATACTTTGGCCACCTAATACAGAGAGCCAACTCACTAGAAAAGACTCTGATGCTGGGAAAGATTGAGGGCAGGAAGCGAAGGGGACGACAGAGGGTGAGATGGTTGGATGGCATCACTGACTCAATATTCATGAGTTTGAGCAAACTCCAGGAAATACGCCTGGTGTGCTACAGTCAGTGAGTCACAAAGAGTAGGACATGACTGAGTGACTGAACATCAACAATATTCTATAAAACTCTTAGGCATAATTCTAAAGCATCTAATGCTCTTTTTGCTTTACTCCTCATTAAAAAAAAAAAAAAACAGTCAATCAATACTACAAATCTAACGGCACATGCTTGAAATCTTAGTTTAAAACTTCTAGACTTCAGTACATTATAAAACTAATGGGAGGAAATAAATACTTAATTGGTTTTACTGGCAGGCTTGAGACTCCAAAGATAAATTTTACCAGCGTCAAAATGGTCTGTGAAAGATTTCCTGTAACCACAGTTGTAATTAGCATTTTGTTACAAGGAACTAACCTTAGATTTATATGCAGTTTAAAAAAAAATAAGGGATTGAACCGGGTCTTCTGCATTGTAGGCAGACTCTTTCCTCTCTAAGCCACCCATATAGTTCATTTATAGAGATTGAAGAATTATTTCCAGAGTCAGAACTAGAATAAAAAGTTTAAGACTTTTCACAAAAACAATCTGACAAAAGCTTTAAGGGACAACATAACAATTTTTCAAGTGTTAACTCTTGTAAGATTTACATTGTTTATAATTCTCTTGGAGTGACTCCTTCAAACCCCGATGTCATACATCTGGGTGTGGTGTTTTGTTTTTTTGTGTTTTTTTTGGTATACAAATTATGAGCATGGAAGGACCGCGAAGGAAAAAATGGAAAAAGAAAGATGGGGAGATAATGACAGAACACGAGAGAGAAAGATTTTTAGTGTTTCAGCAGTCCAAATATATGAGTCATTTGGATTGCTTGCAAATTGTTCTACATCCAACACAAGCAAAGACTGTGTAGCTTAGAGGCATTTTCCCTTCTCTATTTTGTCTGGAATTCTTAATATGCAAGGTTACCCATCTATCCAGAATGCTGCATTCTGATATGAATTTATTAAACTGAAATATGAGGTAAGATGATGTGACTAAAAACTGCATTAAAATTAGATGTAAGAGTCTTAATGCCAGTACATTTTGAGTTCTTCAATGATTTTTAAAGAGAAAAGAAAAAAATAACAAAATTATCTCATTTTTGCATTATGCCTAAATTTGCTGCCAGTTCACAAAATATTCATTTCTGACTTGTTAGACTTTTTCTTACTATGTTTCCAAGTTTCTGATGATAGGAGACAGACATGCAGAAGCTCAGTTTTCTACTGGAAACATGACCATTAAGGCACTTTAAGATTCCAGGCAGTTTTCTCTCCAATAAATCAACAGGAAATTTGCTCCCTTATTAATGAGAAAGGGACATGATTTATCAGCATGGCAAATAATACAATTACAAGGGAATCTGTATTTTGAGTGAAGTGTGAAAGTCATTCAGTCATGTGTGACTCTTTGTGACCCTATGGACTATAGAGCCCATGGAATTCTCCAGGCCAGAATACTGGAGTGGGTAGCCTTTCCCTTCTCCAGGGGATCTTCTCAACGCAGGGATCAAACCCAGGTATCTCTCATTTTGGGCAGATTCTTTACCAGCTGAGCCACAAGGGAAGCCCAAGAATACTGGAATGGGGTAGCCTGTCCCTTCTTCAGCGGATCTTCCCGACCCAGGAATCGAACCGGGGTCTCCTGCATTGCAGGCAGATTCTTTACCAACTGAGCTATCAGGGAAGGCCCTATACTTTGATCCCTACATTAAATAAATAAGATTTGGTGGTAAATATAATAATGCTCTCGATTGTGGATTCTTATCTCTGTTTATTTTATTAAAAGTGTCGTCACTGTAATGTAAATAAAATTTTCAATTTCAGCTTCTCCTGGTGATCCAAATATTTTCACAAAGAACGGACAGCTGTCCCTGGACTCAATGATGGGGACAGTTAGCTGTAAGTCAAGCCACCACAAACCCCTCAGAGAGGAAAGAGTTTTGTGAATGCGCCCTCAGGAAGCTACTTTGAACAATGCATTAATATGCATTTCTCTTTCATCATTCCTCTGGCCTTCTCCTCTGGGGTGGTTCCTTAAGCGATCTATCATTACATTGCACCTGGCCCCCAGCCACTGGTTTATCTAAAATTCTTTATACTGTCATCTCTCAACATTTGGGAACACACACACACTCAGCACAAGGGTCTGTCATTTTACAGTAATCAAAGACACTTGGCGAAATGAGATGCCAAAGCAATATACACTTCAGGCCACTCCTTTGGTTGACAAATTATTTTCCCTCAATATCTCTGTCTCTCTGTCTTCCTCTCTCTCTCCTGTCTCCACTTTTCTTTAGAGGTCTCTTTCTCACATACATATAAATACAAAACTGCATGTCTGTGAACACAGTAGTCCACAACTACAGGTTTTGTGAGACTGTGTCTGCCTTTCTAGTTGAACAAAAACACATACTAGTATCTCACTTTTAATTTCTTTGAGCTGTTTCCACAGTGCTCCTAGTCCAGAACATAATATTAAGGCTATTAATGCTACTGAACTGAATGATCGCAAACACAAAAGAATGTTGTAGCCTGGAGAGAAATGTGAAATGTGGACAGAAAAAGAACATTATTAATTTTTTGACATCTACTCTGTTGATAGAGCACTAGAGATGTTGTAGATGTTTCTCCTGATGCTTAGCATGATGTTGCAGGATATGTATTGATTTTACAATTTTCCAGGTGAAGCAATAGGCTCACAATGGGAAAAGAAACAACCCACCCTGCATGCGTGCATGCTAAGTTGCTTCAGTCATGTCCGACTCTTTGTGACCCTATGAACTGTAGCCCACCCAGCTCCACAGTCCGTAGGATTCTCCAGTCCATCCTAGGTCACTCTTAATGCTCAGTGATAGAGACAAAATGTTAATCCTCAATTGTTGACACAAAAGGTGTTCTACTTCTATGAATTAGTCAGTATCAGTAGCCAATTTTCACAGAATGGCTCTGTTCAATCAGAGGAATTGCATATGCTGAGATCATTGTTTGAGAATTTTTTCTGGAATTTTTCAGATAGTAAAGTTCCCAAATTTCAGTAGAAATGGATGAAACTATACAGTCAGTGGGTGGGTGCCTCTCTGTCTCTCTCTCTGTCACCCAGCTAACTATACTGCATCTAGATCTATGGGTTATTGTGTAAACATGCATCGATTTGCAGCTCAGAGTCTGAGTAGTGCTGGTTGGAAACCTTAGGGATGACCCAGCTGAAATCTAAAACTGGCCCAGGACTCAGAGGGCAAGGGGAGACGAGAGGCAGAGGTGGATCATTCCAGAAGGGTAGATGGCAGCTTTCATGAAGGAGGAAACTTACTGACCTACAGGGCTTGTCTTGGGCTCTGCCAGATTAAGTCGGTCTCTGCACCCCCGGCCAAAGTCTTGAGCTTATTTAGAGGATTTTAACGGTATTCTGTCCTGGATTTAGCCAAGAGGCTCTCAGCCCTACATTGGTCTCTCAAGGCTGGTGTCCTTGAAATGGCTCCACCTTTGGCCTTTGGTTTTAGAGGGCGAAAGTTATATCCCCAGGGATGTACATACATCCCCAGGGCAGGGTGGGGAGGAGCCTTCTTGGGTCCACAGAGTCACTCTGTGGTCATGGCCTCTCCAAGACCTCCTCTAACACTGCCCCTTGTGAAACGTTCTTACATCTCACATGACCCCCGTGGGCCCTGAGGGGTCACCAAGGGGCTACAGCGGCCTGGTGGTGGCTCGTGGGTGGCTCTCTGGCTGCTCTGGAGGCAGATACTGCCGCAGTGATGCAAGCATACCCACATGGGCTCTTTTGTCCATCAGTCTTGCACATCATAACCTTTGACATGTGACCCCCTTCTTATAACCAGCTACTTGAGGAGGGTCTTTGCAAGTGGTACTCAGCCTCTTTAATCCTCTTTTGGGGGCACCCTCTTTGGCATGGTGACAGGAAAAAGCTTGTGTCAGACCTGACTCTGCGTCCACACAGATCAAGTATATTTAGAACCTTCACTCGGAGGCAGAGGGGATCAATATAGCCAATTTGCCAACTCCTCACTGGTTGGGAACTCCTGTGAATGGCCCCAGACTCCTTTGGCAGCTGCCTTGGGTTGTTTAGGACACACGGGATGTCCTGTTACTGCATTAACTGAGTCACTGTAGCTCAAGGGCAATCCGGCACACTTGACTAAACACCATCACCCCTGGGCACTGCAGTGGCCACTCTTCCTTTGCAGTCCATCAACTGGACCTTCTGCAGGCTCAGGTGCTCGGGCTCACACGTGGACCAGGGCATCAGCTTCCCGACTGCCAGGTAATGTCCATGCTTCATGAGTCAGGACATGGAACTCAGGCTCTTGCAAGTGAACCTAAATGTCTTTTCAAACATCCTGACCCTACAAGAGTTTATTCATGATCATCCCACTATCCAAGCCACAGAGTCAAACCCTTTAGGATAGCCCATCAGTCAGTGTGAAGGGTCAATGGCCAGCTTCACAAGTGATCACCAGCCAGCCCCTCTGAGTTCAGCCCACTGGCTGCTGAGGTTCACCCCTGTGTCCTTGCAGACGGTGCCAGTGTTGAGCTGAGCAGTGACTGCATTCCCTGCGCACAGATGGCTTAGACCAGACGCATCTGCACATCAGGCATTGGTGGGAATTTCCCCCACTCCCTCTCTACAGGATGCAGGGGCCACCTGGGGAGAGGGCTGGGGGATTTGGAAGGTCTATACACTCTATAGGGTCTACATTTTCCTGAGTAAAATCTGAAACTGGCCCCTGTACATGGAGGCAGGGAGAGACCCCAAAAAGAGGCCGATCACTCCAGACTGGTAGGTGGCAGTCACAAGGAGCCCACCCTGGCTCTCTGCAACAACCTAGAGGTGTGGGATGGGAGAGGGAAGGAGGCTCAAGAGCGAGAGGTATATGTGTAAATATAACCGACTCCCTTCGTTGTATGGCAGAAACCAACACAATATTGTAAAGCGATTTTCCTTCAATTAAAATATAAATTAATTTTTTTTAAAGTAAGAGGACTTGGGTTTATATGGCTAATCTTGGGCAGTTTCAAAGGACTCAGTCTCTCTCCCTGCTGAATCCTGTAAGTCTATACACAGGCTCTGATGGGATTCTGCCACTTTTTCAATCTAGAGGGTCTCAATGACACAGTGCTTCCCTGAGTTTACTTCCTTGAAATGGCTGCTAACAGAGGCCTAGTAGGTGGAAAGTACATCCCAAGGATGGGACCATGTTGGATGTGAGGGGTGGGGGTGGGGGTAAGGAGTGTTGCCTGGTCCAGCCTGGGGGTCCATGTGGTCACATCTTCTCAGTGACCTCCTCCAGCAGGTAGGTATTGGGTGAGTTGTTGGAATATTAAAACCTGTTGATTGGATATCTTCATGGCCAATTCTTGTATTTATCTGACCTTCAGTCTTCTCCTCTGGGAATGACATCAACAATGGTACATACATCACAGTTCTGCAAACTGCCAGATGTGAGAGGAGATTTGACCAGGGGATATATAAAATACACATGTACATCTACAGGTCCTCTTAGTAAAAGCTTTTGTTCCCTTGACTATGTGAAACATGGTGCTTAAGTCAAATATTGAGGGTTCTAAGAATGTCTAGTCAAGGCTATGGTTTTCCCAGTGGTCACGTATGGATGTGAGAGTTGGACTGTGAAGAAAGCTGAGCACCAAAGAATTGATGCTTTTGAACTGTGGTGTTGGAAAAGACTCTTGAGAGTCCCTTGGACTGCAAGAAGATCCAACCAGTCCATTCTGAAGGAGATCAGCCCTGGGTGTTCTTTGGAAGGAATGCTAAAACTGAAACTCCAGTACTTTGGCCACCTCATGCAAAGAGTTGACTCATTGGAAAAGACTCTGATGCTGGGAGGGATTGGGGGCAGGAGGAAAAGGGGACGACAGAGGATGAGATGGCTGGATGGCATCACCAACTCAATGGACGTGAGTTTGAGTGAACTCCAGGAGTTGGTGATGGACAGGGAGGCCTGGCGTGCTGCGATTCATGGGGTCGCAAAGAGTCAGACACAGCTGAGCAACTGAACTGAACTGAACTGAAGAATGGGACTGCTGGGAATTACTGAAAATAAAGTCCATTTTAGATGTCTTAATTCAATCTCATCTTCCTTGCCTCTCTGATGAAGATGGTAGGCCATTTACCATGCTCTCAGTGTAGATTTCTGGGAGAAAAGCAATTTCTCTTAACTCCCTGAGTTTTAATTCTATAACCTGTGAGGGCATGTGAGCTAACCAGAAAATTGTTGCCAAATCTGTGCGTGCATTACCATGTTAAAAGTGCATTACCATTCTCATTCACTGTTAAAAGTCATATTTTTAAATTATTTATTTATTTTTTTATTATTTTTTTGGCTGTACTGGGTTTCCATTGCTGCGCAAGGGCTTTCTCTAGTTGCAGTACATGGGTTTCTCATTGTGGTGGCTTCCCTTGTTGGAGCCTGGGTTCTGGGGCATGCAGGGCTCAGTAGCTGTGGCTCAGGGGCTCTAGAGAACAAGCTCAGTAGCTATGGGGCCTGGGCTCAGTTGCTCCGTGACATGTGGGATCTTCCTGAACCAGGAATCTAATCTGTGTCCCCTGCATTGCAAGGCAGATTCTTAACCACTGGACGACCAGGGAAGTCCTCGTTCATGGTTAATATCACTCAAGCAATCTCCCCTTCATTGGTTGGGAGACTGTATAACCTCTGGCAGTTAAGGGGATAAAGGTTACATTTAACCATCACAACTCTGCATGTCACAGTTCCTGAGAAACCTCAGCATGGCTGCCTGATTGTGGGGAGCCAGTCAGGTATGTGTTGGAACCAGTATATATTCCAAGGTATATGTTGGAACCAGTCTTCTCAGGCTGACCAGGCCCTACACCATCTCACTGTGAAACTTAGCTATTATGGGAATGATGAAAGAGAAACTCACTTCTTGAATCTATATGAAAAGATCAGTTTTCCTTTCCTTTCTAGCTCACATGAACACATGAACACAATCTTTTTCTCTCACTCTACAAAGCCCTCCAAGTGAATGATATTTAGACTAAAGGGTTACTAAAAGATAGTTTCACTTTTCTTGGGAATTGTTACTCATCAAGTATTGTTTACAGAGGAGCTTTGAAGGTTATGTGAGCATAGTTTAATACTGAGAAATTCACACAAGGCTTTTAAACTTATCCTGCATTTTTTTTTAAAAACCTCAGAGGTATATGGCTTAGCCAACTTTATAGAAAAGTTTTATTTAAAAACAGGATAATTTAAAAATTTACCAAGAATGCAGACTTTCATCATTAAATGCTTTTGAAAATTTTGGCTGTCCTTCCTTTCTTTACTAGAGGGAAAAAAATAAAAAGACAAAGAAAAATGATTTTTATGGCTTTTCCAGAATTTTAGAGTAGTTTCTTCCATAACTGAGATCATTCCCTGGTGGTATTTCCATTCAGAAAAACCACATTTTTATGCCTTTTTCCTCCTATGAATTTTAGTGAAAACAGTGTCAGAATACAAAGAAGCTCACACGTAAGCTATTTTTGAGATAGCTACAAGCTCAGTTTCATGGTGTTTTGAGTAAGTCTTCAACACTGTTCTTTAAATTTGGCCTAAAAGACACTCACATTCAATTGATTATTAATAACTCTAGGAAGAGGGATGCAGAAATATATCCCTTACCCACCAAGTATATTGCAACTCACATATGCCACATAACCATAGGTATCTTCCCACTGACATCTGGCTCTTAAATAAGGAGGTGGGATGCTTGGGTTAAAGAAGAAAGAGAAGAAGATCAAGGTCAAGATGGCTGGCTCCTATCACACCAAAGTTCCTCCTCTCTCATAGGCTCCAATGCTGTTGGAAGTCATGATAACCTTCTGACTTCTTCCTGTCCCAACACACCATCTGTTCTAAGTTTTTCAAGCCTCAAACTATTGCAGACAACTTTCCCACTGTAGATTTTCTGGCTAAAGTCATCCATTTTTTTAATCTCATGGATGTAAAAACCTACAGTCAAAACTGTTTACATACTACATGCTTACTGCTGATGTTCACACATTTGTATGCTTTGTACTAAGAATCCTATCATTTTGTGACACCCTTCCCAGCAAGGGAACCCAACCTCAGTAGTTAATACTCTGATAAGATCAAACCAAGATTGCTAAGGTAACTGGTTAATACACCTCACACAGATTATAGATATGAATAAGGGGATCTCAGCTCTCTTGCTCTCCTGAACATCTGTAGCTCTGATGGGCTCAGTCACTCAATCATGTTCAACTCTGCAACTCTTTGGACTGTGGTCTGCCAGGCCCATGGGATTTTTCAGGCAAGAATACTGGAGTGGGTTGCCATTTCCTCCTCCAGGGGATCTTCCTGACCCAGGAATTGAATCCGTGTCTCCTGCATTGCAGGCAGATTCTTTACCCACTGGGCCATCGTGGAAGCTTGCAGCTCTGATGGTGAGATGCAATGTGATGGTCTCAAAGCAGCACATAATACTCTCCTGCAAGTTGTCTACTGACAGCATCTTCTCTCCTTCCGGACCCTCACTTCCAGGAGTCTCCACTTTGACAGGCACTGCACCTCCAGGGCTATGCATCTAAAGCATTTGTACTTGGCACAGTATAGTTTCCTGGTGAATATTGCAAAGCTGTTGAACGCCAATGAATTTCTGTCCCAAGAAGCAGCAAATTAAACCTCATGGCACCATCTATTTTGAGCTACTTTCCATGAGAAAATATTTTCAAAATAATTTTGTTGACCCAAATACCTAGAGGTTTCTTAAAGAAAAACAAAACAAAACACAAGTTCCTTTCAATGTAACTTAGATTGAAAATACTACACTTTTTAAATTATTTACGGAAAACACACTTTCTTGACATAAAAATGTAGGATTCTTCTAGCTTCATGATTATAACCTGTAGTTCACTACCACTGGGGTTTAAAAAACAACAACACAAAAAGAGTTCTTAATAGATACATAGCTAAATCTTGAGCACAGCAGAAACTATTTTAAAATTGTCTTTCAGTTGGCTTTCTTATTTCAGATCTTGAAATATTTACATATCACAAATGTCTCCAGAGCAAGTATTTTATATGAAACTCTGAAGTCGGCAAAGTGGGTGATTTAAAATAAAGATAGAGACAATGAGATTAAATAGTGGATACTGTGCAGTCTCATGCAGAGGCACATATATAAATGATTCTCTAATTCAAAGGATGCTGTCACTTATGCTATATAATAGATGCAAAATACTTACTATGGGAATAGACGAGTAAGTGAGACTATTTCTAAAGAATGCTTGGTTAGAGAAAATATTGGGAAAGTTGGAAACTTTGACAATAGAAAAAAGTAAAGACAAGTCATTGTATAAAAAGAAAGTAACACATGCAAAAGCCCCCAAAAGAACAGATATGCTTTTAGACATACATGTAAAAATGTGTATGCATGCTGAAAACAGAAACATGTGTTTGTGTGTGTGTTAAGTCACTTCAGTCATGTCCAACTCTGTGCGACCCTACTGACTGTAGCCCACCAGGCTCCTCTGTCCATGGGATTCTCCAAGCAAGAATACTGGAGTGGATTGCCATTCTATAAATGTGTACATACACATTTATAAAGTTCTTTGCCCAGGCTGAAGAGTTTGGACCTTATTCTTCTTGCTATTAAGAGAGAAGCTTGATCAGATTGTTGGTTTAAATAAACTTCTTATATAAAAAAATGATAAAGTTTAAAAGTAATATTAATGGAAAATAAATTTATTCATTCATGTACTCATTTTTTAAATAATTATTTATTGTGTCAACTTGTAGTTGACAGGGAGAATTCTAGGACCTGGAAATACTATAATTTATAAAACACACAAAATATCCTCAGAGTTATCAAGTCCTGATGGAGATAGTCAATATTAAAATATTGAAACAGATAAATTATATAATAATAATTTATATAATAATAACTTGTAATAGCATAATAATATCTAAATATGTGGTTATGCTCAGTCCCTCAGTCATGTCTGACTCGTGCCTGGTCCCATGGACTGCCAGGTTCCTCTGTGCATGGAATTTTCCACTGGAGTGGGTTCTCATTCCTTCCTCCATGGGATCTTCCTGACCCAGGGATCAAATCTGTGTCTCTTGCATCTCCTGTATTAACAGGCAGACTCATTACCTCTAGCACCACCTGAGAAGCCCAATATTTAAGTATAAGAAATAAAGATAAAATAATTTTTAAAAAAGGATAAATTGCATTAGAATAAATTATAAGTACTGTGATAAAAAGTAAATCAAAGAAAACTGAGTCAGGGTGGAGTGGTCAAATATAGGATGTGTGAGAAAGAATGGTGTCAGAGACAAATATATGGTTTGGCCTGAGAAATTTGAGGGATAGAATTGTCATCAACTGAAATTGAGAAGCTTTTGTTAGGTCCAGACCATTTCTGTCCTTTACTTTGCTCGTCTTTGCATGAAAAGCTAGTGGAGGTGATGGAATTCCAGTTGAGCTATTTCAAATCCTAAAAGATGATGCTGTGCAAGTGCTGCCCTCAATATGCCAGAAATTTGGAAAACTCAGCAGTGGCCTCAGGGCTGGAAAAGGTCAGTTTTCATTCCAATCTCAAAAAAAGGCAATGCCAAACAATCCTCAAACTACCACACTCATCTCACATGCTCAAATTTCTCAAAGTCAGGCTTCAATAGTACATGAACCATGAACTTTCAGATGTTCAAGCTGGATTTAGAAAAGGCACAGGAACCAGAGATCAAATTGCCAATATCTGCTAGATCATTGAAAAAGCAAGAGAGTTCCAGAGAAATATCTACTTCTGTCTTATTGATTATGCCAAAGCCTTTGACTGTGTGGATTACAATAAACTGTGGAAAATTCTGAAGGAGTGGGAATACCAGACCACCTTACCTGCCTCCTGAGAAATCTGTATACAGGTCAAGAAGCAATAGTTAGAACTGGACATGGAACAACAGACTGGTTCCAAATTGAGTAAGGAGTACATCAAGGCTGTATATTGTCACCCTGCTTATTTAGCTTCTATGCAGAGGACATCATGCGAAATGCTGGGCTGGATGAAGCACAAGCTGGAATAAAGATTGCCAAGAGAAATATCCATAACCTCAGATACACAGATGACACCACCCTTATGGCAGAAAGCAAAGAAGAACTACAGAGCGTGTTGATGAAAGTGAAAGAGGAGAGTGAAAAAGCTGGCTTAAAACTCAACATTTAAGAAACAAACATCATGGCATCTGGTCCCTTCACTTCATAGCAAACAGATGGGGAAACAGTGGAAACAGTGTCAGACTTATTTTAGGGGGCTCCAAAATCACTGCAGATGGTGACTGAAGCCATGAAATTAAAAGACGCCTGCTCCTTGGAAGAAAAGCTATGCCTAACTTAGTGTATTTAAAAGCAGAGACATTACTTTGCCAGCAAAGGTCCGTCTAGTCAAAGCTATGGTTTTTCCAGTAGTCATGTATGCATGTGAGTGTTGAACTATAAAGAAAGCTGAGTGCCGAAGAAGTGATGCATTTGAACTGTGGTGTTGGAAAAGACTCTTGAGAGTCCCTTGGACTGCAAGGAGATCCAACCGATCCATCCTGAGGTAAATCACTTCTGAATAATCATTGGAAGGACTGATGCTGAAGCTGAAACTCCAATACTTTGGCCACCTGATGTGAAGAACTGACTCATTGGAAAAGACCCTGATGCTGGGAATGATTGAGGGCAGGAGGAGAAGGGGATGACAGAGGATGAGATGGTTAGATGGCATCACTGACTCAATGGACATAAGTCTGAGTAAACTCTGGGGGTTGATGGTGGACAGGGAGGCCTGGCCTGCTTCAGTCCATGGGGTCGCAAAGAGTGGGACACGACTGAGCAACTGAACTGAATTGAAATTGAGAAGTCTGCAATTATATCAGGTTTTGAGTACAGCAATCAGGAGCTTGTTTGCGCTATATTACATTTTTACATGTCCATCAGAAACCCAAGGTGAAATGGTGATTAAGTGATTTGATAAATGAGCCTGAACAACAGAGAAGAGGACAAGCTGAAACTTAAATTTTGGATCAATTAACTTAACTATGCCATTTAAAGCCATGGGACCAGAAATCATCAGGGGTGTGAATAGAGATAAAATTGAGAAAAGAGTCAAAGAGTATACATGCCCTTGGTTACCCCAAGACTGAAATGGTCAGAGGGATGAAGAGGGAGCAGTGAGTGAGACGGAGACGCAACGACTGTCCCGTGATGGGGAAGACCAAGGGAGCTTGTATCTTGCAAGCACTGTAGAAAAATGCTTTCAGGGAGAAAGAGTAATCAAATGCTACTAACAGGACAAATAAGAGGACAACTGAGAATTAATCATTGTTATTTAGCAAAATAGAGATTGCTGTTGACTTGGAAAAGAGCAGATTGGGGGATTAACAAAGATTAAGCATCTCTGAAATGAATTTAGAAAAGGACTCCATATGTCTCATCTGCCTGAGACAATCTAGGTTTACATAAACTTCACTAAAAATTAATAGCACTTGTTTTTGTTCTCAATAATATTATGGCTACCCAATGAATTACATCATCACCTTACTTAAATAAAGAATGGAAGAAAATCAGTTATAGACAGCAAACAGACAACTTTGTAAAAAAGTTTTGCTGAAAGGGAGAATGAGAAAATAGGTAGAGAAGATTTGGGTCAAGAGAAAGGATCTTTTGTTGATGTTTTTAGGAAAGTAGAATTTATGAAAGTGTTTTATGTTGATGGATGTGTTCATGAAGGGAATTTTGGTAATGCAGTAGAAATAAGAGAAAATGCTCAGGGCACTGTGTTTTGGTAGAAGAAAGAATCTGGTACATAAATGGAGACTGAGGCTTCTCCAGGAGCACTGGCTCATCTTTAGCAACAGCAGAGACGGCAGAGGGAACTCGTGAGCAGAAACAGGACGCACACTCAGGACCTAAAGGTGAGGGTGCAGTAAATGTTTGAAAGACAGGAAAATAGAGAAGGTGTTATGAAGTAATGTCTCAAAGTAAATGCAATAGGGATATACCAAAGCACTGGTGGATAGTGCTAAAAGGGATATTTTGGTCCAAATCATGAATTACTTACTTAGAGGATTACCACTGAAGTTCAGGTAAAATAACAACGAATGGGACAAAAGAGTTAAAAATGTAGAAAGGAACCAACTCTTCTACAATGTGGGTGTTGAGGATGATAAAGGGTCACCCACAAAAGAGCCCTTTAGGACTGTGATAGGACACCGTACCTTGAATCTTAAGTTTATGGAAGAGAAGTCCTGGGTGAGATGATGAATTGAGATACAAAAACATGTAATTTGCATGATCTCCATATTTGTAGAAAGTTATGTTAATTCTGACCAATATAGATTTGGAAATTCAATAATGATTAAAATGAACAATATAGATTTGAAAATTAGGCTCACAAAATGACTTTTGAAACGGACATGGATATTTTATAGCAAGAGAGTTACAGTATTTGGTAAAGTAAAGAATCCTGAAGAATTTCTATACTTTAGTTATATAATGGCTACCCTCTCCAGTAATCTTGCCTGGAGAATCCCATGGACAAAGGAGCCTGGTGGGCCATAGACCACTGGGTCACAAAGAGTGGGACATGACTAAGCAACTCTCACATGAATGTTGATTGGATAAAACAAATATAGAAGTAAATACAGCCATTTACTAAGGATATAGCAAAAGAAAAAGAGTTGTAGACACTAGTTTTTTTTTTAAGACTTTGCCAACCAAATAAGGTAAATAAATAAGGCAATATTTTAACTATAACAAGATGCAGACATTTTTATTAGTGTATTTTTAGAAAAAGAAGTAATGATACTTTTAATATGTCTGGCCATATACCTTTTCCTTGATCTCATTCACTCCCATCTATTTGTAGACCTTTAGTGGATATATTGTAGGTTTCTTTTTATAAATAAAATAAATAATTCAAAATGTAGAAAAGTATATGCGTGCTAAATTGCTTCAATCATATCTGACTCTTTGGGCTATGGACCGTAGCCCACCAGGCTCCTGTGTCTGTAGGATTCTCCAGGTAAGAATACTGGAGTGGGTTGCCATGCCCTCCCCCAGGGGATCTTCCTGACCCAGGAATTGAACCCGTGTCTCTTATGTCTCTGGCATTGGTAGGCGAGTTCTTTACCACTGAGCCACCTAGAAAGCCCAGAAAACTAAATAGATGATTCTAAATAAATAAAAGTAGGACTGAATGTGATTTTTAAATACTTTCAGTTAATACAGAGATTGTGTGATACACTTTGAAAATGGAATTCTAGACTGATATTTATACTTAAATATATACATAACATTATAAAAATTAGGCTGCAAAGGGATATTCTTTTTTTTTCCCTTTTTAATTTAATTTTATTTTTTTTACTGTGAAATTTTATTTTTTTTAAATTTTATTTTATTTTTAAACTTTACATAATTGTATTAGTTTTGCCAAATATCAAAATGAATCCACAACAGGTATACATGTGTTCCCCATCCTGAACCCTCCTCCCTCCTCCCTGGCACAACTATATATTACAGGCTACACTGATATAATTATGTCATACTCAAAATATATATGCCTGAGGTTTATAAACATGAGCTTATTTTTAGATCAGGAGTGATGGTAACATGAACAATTCTTTAAAATGAGTTTAACATTCACAAATTTTAGCCAGTTACTATCCTCTCTCCACACAAGATGCATGTTCATGTTCCACTAGAAGCCAAGCTCCGACTGACATAAGTGATTGAAACAGCTTTAATTATACCCCTGTAAGCTGGAGTGGTTCCTTAACCACAACTTGGGCAGAATATATTCTTTCATCCCGTATAGACTTGCTTAAGACCTCACAGGGGCCCATGAGGCTTTTGTGTAAGGAATTTCAATAGGCAAATTTTGCTTTTGTTTTTGTTTTTTAAGCACAAGCGTCTTTGGTTCACTACATCACACTTTTCCCCACTGTGTTATTCCCATGCTAATAAATGACTGAAATTTAGTCACCAGGGCTTTTTCCTGAGACTGTGTAAGAACATTAAGATTCTCCAGAAAAAAGGCATGGCCCAAAAACCTTTATGAGGTCATTTTTTGGCTTTGAGAACTGGAGAATTAGCTTTAAGAACTCCCAGAAGAAAAAGGAAGACACTTCTACCCCTCGTATCTGAGGTCCCTTGAGGCTGTAAATCTCATTTCTGGAATATCATGCAAGGACCATCTGGTAGATGGAAGAATCAGCTACCTCTTTGCAACTGTGTTCAGAATACTAGAAACTGGAATGTTTCTCAACATGAGTCCGTCTCCCCTTATCCTGTATATTGTGCAATATTTTTTTTTCTTTTTATCTTACCAGTACAACCAAGTGGATCTACTTTAATATAAATCTTTGACTATAAAGAATCAAAAGGCAAAACAGTGACCAAAAAAAAAAAAACTTCTTTGATGCATTTTTTATATTTCTGAAAGCAAGAAAAAATAGTGAAGCTGAAGTAGATTACTTACTTTTCAGTCTTAATCTCCAATAAGTGGTCTTTTTCAATAACACTCAAATATGGAGTTAAAAAAAAAGATGAGGTGCAGAGAGAGTTATCATAGTTTTCAAGATTTTAATCTTCCCCACTGATTTTGGAAGACCTAATTAACCTGCCCTCAGTAGGTGCTGGTCAGCAGTGTGTGCTAACAGGCCTGGAAACTGAAAAACATCAAAGAGTAAATGGATTTTTAAGCAAGTATTTTTTAAAAAATTTCAACAGAGACAAAATGTTGTCATTACAATGCAGTTTTAATCAAGCCTTATAAAACCGAGCTGTGTATCTGTATGGCTTCTCAAACCTGCCAACAAAAAGTCTGAACTATAGCAATGAGTGAGTTACGACTCAGCGATCAACTGCCACTACCACCATGTCAAAGTTAAAAAATTATCTCTTTATTTATGTTCCACTGCGCCCAGTTGAAATGAAATTATTATATAGACATATTTATTCAAACTGTGGTGCTTGGTGTATTTTATTCAGTTCAGGTAAGTCACTCAGTCGTGTCCAACTCTTTGAGACTCCATGGTTGCATCATGCCAGGCTTCCCTGTCCATCACCAACTCCCAGAGCTTGCTCAAACTCATATCCATTGAGTTAGTGATGCCATCCAGCCATCTCATCCTCTGGTGTCCCCTTCTCCTCCTGCTTTCAATCTTTCCCCACATCAGTGTCTTTTCCAATGAGGTGGTCATTGGAAAATGGTCACTTCACATCAGGTGGCCAAAGTATTGGAGTTTAAGCTTCAACATCAGTTCTTTCAATGAGTATTCAGGACTGATTTCCTTTAGGATGGACTGGTTGGATCTCCTTGTAGTCCTAGGGACTCTCAAGAGTCTTCTCCAACATCACAGTTCAAAAGCATCAGTTCTTCGGTGCTCAGCTCTCTTTATAGTCCAACTCTCACATCCATACATGACTACTGGAAAAACCATAGCTTTGACTAGATGGACCTTTGCTGGCAAGATAAGGTCTCTGCTTTTTAATATGCTGTCTAGGTTAGTCATAGCTTTTCTTCCAAGGAGCAAGTATCTTTTAATTTCAAGGCTGCAGTCACCATCTGCAGTGATTTTGGAGCCCCCCAAAATAATGTCTCTCACTGTTTCCACTGTTTCCCCATCTATTTGCCATGAAGTGATGGGACCAGATGCCATGATGTTTGTTTCTTGAATGTTGAGTTTTAAGCCAGCTTTTTCACTCTCTTTCACTTTCATCAAGAGGCTCTGTAGTTCTTCTTTGCTTTCTGCCATAAGGGCGGTGTCATCTGTGTATCTGAGGTTATTGATATTTCTCCTAGCGATCTTGATTCCAGCTTGTGCTTCATCCAGCCTGGCATTTCACATGACGTACTCTGCATAGAAGCTAAATAAGCAGAGTGACAATATACAGCCTTGATGTATTCCTTACTCAATTTGGAACCAGTCTGTTGTTCCATGTCCAGTTCTTTTTTTTTTTTTCATTTTTGGAGGCTAAGAAGTTGGAAGATCGAGGCACCAGCAGGTACAGAACACCCCTCCTGGTTTGCAGACAAACCTCTTCTCCCAGCTCCTCTCTTTACCAAGACACTGATCCCATCCCATGTCCAGTTCTAACTGTTGCTTCTTGACCTGCATACAGATTTCTCAGGAGGCAGGTAAGGTGGTCTGGTATTCCCATCTCTTGAAGAATTTTCCACAGTTTGTTGTGATCTACACACTCAAAGGCTTTGGCCTAATCAATAAATAAATCAGAAGTGGATGTTTTTCAGATATTCTCTTGCTTTTTTGAGATCCAAGGGATGTTGGCAATTTGGTCCTCTGCAATTCCCAAAGCACACATTTTCAGAAATGAACTGAATTTCAGGTTAGTGAGAGTCAAAAGAACTCTCCCACCTTCACAAAAAATAAAATTAAAATGTCCTTATCTGTGATCCAGAGCCAAGGGTCCACTAGACTTGTGTGGAGCTGTTAGGGCAAAAAGCCAGAAATGTATCAAAAGACAGAAGTCTTGACCATAACTGCTCAGAATCACTTTATTTCAGTGTTCCAAAGTACTGCTGGCAACTGAGTTTTTCGAGTTTTCTCTCTTTCCCTTTCCTTGATCTCCTCTGGAGAGATGTTAATAATTTGGCAGTGGCAGTCCAAACAGAGGAAGTGCTAATTGCCAGTGAAAAAGCCATGTGTGAACCAAGTCTAACATAAAAGGTGAAAAGATTAATTTGCACGATAGCTAAATGTCCCTAAGTAGTCAGGAATTTACTTAATTGCATAATGAACCTCAGATGTTAGCCCTGCAATGAAAAGAGAAAGAATTATGATAATAGCATTATTATAGTAGACTATATGGCCATTTCAAGACAGAGAAAAATGTCAATTCAATGTCCACACTGATAATTAAGTGGTGTAACAACAGCACTTATTATTTATTATTATTATTATCGTCATTGCCAGTACTTACTAGGAGTCAGGCACTGTGCTAAAGGCATTTCTTATGTTAGCTCATTTGATTATCAGAATAATTCTGACATTAGTATTATAATCGCCATTTTATAGACCTAATTTTACAGAGCTATAATAATTTCAAATTAAGTGGCAGAATCAAGCTTTCGATTTGCATCAGAATTAAACAGGTTAAGAAGACTTTATCCAAGGCTATTGCAATAGAGGAAAGAGTTAAAAACTGAATCTATGTTCAATTCCCTAAAACAAAAGTCTGGCCTGAGGAGAGTATCTTAGGCCAGTGTGTTTGCTAATTGGTTTTATCCAAACAGAAAGTAAACTTTTTCTGTTGTAAAAACCACAGTTTTACAATTTGACAAAAAGTCAAATTGTAAAAAGCAAAAAAAAGTGAAAGTGTTAGTCGCTGAGTCCTGTCAGACTCTTTGCAAGTCCATGGGCTATAGCCCACCAGGCTCTTCTGTCCATGGGATTCTCCAGGCAAGAATACTGGAGTGGGTTGCCATTTCATTTATTCCTTTCTCCAGGGGATCATCCTGACCCAGGGATTGAACCCTAATCTTCTGCATTGCAGGCAGATTTCTTTACCATTTGAACTAAATTTGGAGCCCTCTGTAGTTAGGCTCTGCCCCCAGCCACCCCCCGCCCCCCACCCCTGACTAGGAGGTAGTCACCACCTTCCTTTACAATCTCACTTCAAAGGCTAGGCTCCTGGGTCCTTGCGAAAGACATTCCTGGGCTATAAAACTAGAAAGAGGCTTTTGAAAAAGATTTACACCTCAAAGGGGCAGAGGAAGGATTTACAATGATAAGTTTTCTAAAGTAAATGTTCTAAGAAAAGGGAGCTCAGAGGTCCAGAGTCAGGAAGAAAATGGTCTGTAGTCTAGCTGAGAGGAACCATAAAGGCTGTGTTAGTTAGCTGTCTGAATTAAGGATCTTCCTCCTCAGCACCTCCCACACCATGCATATTTGATAATTCATAGCAGGGAAGAAAGTAACCACAAAGAAAAAAGATTTTTAAACTCCCTGGTGGTGATGGTGGTTTAGTCGCTAAGTTGTGTCCAACTCTTGTAACCCCATGGATTGTAGCCCACCAGGCTCCTCTGTCCATGGGATTCTCCAGGCAAGAAGATTCTCCAGGCAAGAATACTCCCTACCCAAGAATTGAACCGGGGTCTACTGCATTGCAAGCAGATTCTTTACCAACTGAGCCACAAGGGAAGCCCTTAAACTCCCTATTCGGCTCAAATAGTGAAGAATTTGCTTGCAACGCAGGAGACTCGGGTTCAATCCTTGGGTCTGGAAGACCCCTGGTGAAGGGAATGGCAAGCCACTCCAGTATTTTTGCCTGGAGAACCCCATAGATAGAGGAGCTTGGTGGGCTACAATCCATGGGGTTGCAAAAGATTTGGACATGACTGAGCAAAGATTGGGGGCAGGAGGAGAAGGGGACGACAGAGGATGAGATGGCTGGATGGCATCACTGACTCGATGGACATGAGTCTGAGTGAACTCTGGAAGTTGGTGATGGACAGGGAGGCCTGGCGTGCTGTGATTCATGGGGTCGCAAAGATTCGGACACAAGTGAGTGACTGAACTGAACTGAACTGAGCAGATAACACTTTCATTTAATCTTTGCTTCATTGAGTATCAGTTTCCCCCTATCTAAAATGAGATTTCTCTAGATTTGTGTATTGCAAATTACACCATTTAAGACCCTGGGGTGGGTGTTAAGAAGCCGGGAGAAACCAGAGATTGGTGGGAAAGTTGGGTGATGGGCTGGTAAATCCACAGCACCCTAGTCTCGTTCCAAAGAGGACAGAGCAGACAGAAGAGGGACCGATTCAAGGAGGGGGTGAGCTGAACTCCAAGAGTGTGTGAAGATGTAGAGGCCCTGGAGCGAGAGCTGACTTTGACCCCCTCCTGGTTGCCTTCTTCATCCTCTGTCACTGCTCGTGGGTACTTTCCTGGCTCACAACTACTGCTTTAAAATGGACATGCTCGCTTCACTACCCGTTTAAGAAAGACAACAATTTCATGTCTTTACCTTACCTGTAGTTAGCTTGTACTTAAAACCCTGCATTTTTATCCTTTTGGCTCAGCTAGTAAAGAACCTGCCTGCAATGCAGGAGACCTGGATTGATCCCTGGGTTGGGAAGATCCTCTGGAGAAGAGAAAGGCTACTTATGAACAACCTATATAGCATATTGAAAAGCAGAGACATTGCTTTACCAACAAAGGTCCGTCTAGTCAAGGCTATGGTTTTTCCAGAGTTGGACACGACTGAGTGACTGATCTGATCTGAAACTCACTGTTGAGAAGCGGGGTGGCGCAGTGGGGAAACAGCCTTCATTTATGCCACTTGATGATTTCCATGCTGTAAACATTCCCACTCTGGGTATTTTATCAGTGTGGTGTCACTGAACACAGAATTGGGAAGGCAGATCCAGTTTTAATGATATGAAAAAAAAATCCAGAAATTCACATGTGCTTATCTTTTCTCATGCAGTTCAGGACCATATTTCTTCAAGAAAAGAAAGCAGTGAGTACGTGACTTTAATCATTCCTTTAAAATTCAACAGCAGACAGATCTTATGTTCAAGACATTTTTATGTTGTCAGTTTTTTTTTTTTTTTTAACTATAAAAACACATTTAATACTTTGATGATATTGGCAATATGGCTGGATGTGCTCTGGAGAGAGAACAGTGAGTGAAATTTCAGCCTGAAGGTAGTTCCTCCTTAGAGTTAATGTGCATTTTGTGTACTTAATGTACTCTCCTGACCCATTTCAGAGTCTCGGGGAGGAAAATCTAATCATCCTCCCATTATCTTAGGAAGATTGGTTTTGATGCCTCTGTTTCACAAAAGATAGAAGCAGGGCTGTTTTGACTCACCAGCAATATCCGCCCTTGTGGGACCAAACCATCCTCTGGAATATGTTGGATCAATGTGTTCTAGGTCTTTTCAGTCGTGTCCAACTCTGCAACTATCAACCTCCAATACTTTGGCCACCTGACATGAAGAACTGAGTCATTGGAAAAGACCCTGATGCTGGGAAAGATTGAAGGTGGGAGGAGAAGGGACGACAGAGGACCATGGACATGAGTTTGAGCAAGCTCCGGGATTTGGTGATGGACAGGGAGGCCTGGTGTGCTGCAGTCCGTGGGGTCACAAAGAGTCTGACTGAGCGACTGAACTGAACTGAGTCCACTCCAGGCTCCTCTGTCCATGGGATTTCTCCCAGCAAGAATATTGGAATGAGTTGCCATGCCCTCCTCCAGGGGATCTTCCCAACTCAGAGATCGAACTCGCATCTCTTGTCTCCTGCATTGACAGGCAGGTTCTTTGCCACTAGCA
>NW_011495041.1:5191327-5202391 GCF_000754665.1 Bison bison bison
TTGCCACTAGCATCACCTGCAAAACCCTGTAAGTAGTACACCAGTTATTCTGCAGAATTTCTGTTTAAATAAAAAACACTTAGGTTTGCATTTTTCTTAAATGACAGGATAGTAAAAAAAAAAACAGGAGGAAGTCTTCCCACAATATATACATGTATCAAATCATTACATTGCACACTTTAAATCCTTTACAATTTTATTTGCCAATTGTAACTTAATAAAGCTGAATAAAAGTAAAAGAAACAAGATGTGGCCTGAGAATTAATGATGAAAAGGCAGAGGCAAAAGAGGAAATTCATGAGGATTCTTAACAACACACTCAAAAGTCCTGGCAAACAGCCTGGCAGTCAAATGGCCTGGCAAACTGACATGGGTCCCCTCCCTTCCTGTCCTCTGCTCCCGTGTTCTGGTCCTGCACCTGAACTGCATGGAAGGCTTGCTAAAAATGACACTGCTGGCCGAACACCCCAATTATTGGATGTTGTCTGGGAACCTGTATTTCTAAGAAGCTTCCAGATGATGTGTATGTGCTGGTTAGAGGTGCTTGCTCTTAGAAACTCGGCTCTGATACTACCACCCAAATCTTAGTATTTATTGGTCCAAGGGCATAAGAATTAGGACCATATTTTATAGGAGGGAGGGATGAGGAGAAAGATACTTCAGTTAGCAGCTTCTGGGCCATCGAGCTAGAATGCGTTCCTTTCATTCTCACATTCATTATATATGTTTCAAACTTGGGACTACAACACGGACAAAAAGCATGATTTCATGACCCAGATAACCACAATATATGATCACTCACCTAGAGCCAGACATCTTGGAATGTGAAGTCAAGTGGGTCTTAGGAAGCATCACTACAAACAAAGCTACTGAAAGTGATGGAATTCCAGTTGAGCTATTTCAAATCCTAGAAGATGATGCTGTGAAAGTGCTGCACTCAATATGCCAGCAAATTTGGAAAACTCAGCAGTGGCCGCAGGACTGGAAAAGGTCAGTTTTCATTCCAATCCCAAAGAAAGGCAATGCCTAAGAATGTTCAAACTACCCCACAATTGCACTCATTTCACATGCTAGCAAAGTAATGCTCAAAATTCACCAAGCCAGGCTTCAACAGTATATGAACTGTGAACTTCCAGATGTTTAAGCTGGATTTAGAAAAGGCAGAGGAACCAGAGATCACATTGCCAACATCCGCTGGATCTTCAAAAAAGCAAGAGTTCCAGAAAAATATCTATTTTTGCTTTATTGACTATGCCAAAGCCTTTGACTATGTAGATCACAACAAACTGTGGAAAATTTTGAAAGAGTGGGAATACCACACCACCTTATCTGCCTCCTGAGAAATCTGTATGCAGGTCAAGAAGCAACAGTGAGAACTGGACATGGAACAACAGACTGGTTCCAAATTGAGTAAGGAGTATGTCAAGGCTGTATATTGTCACCCTGCTTATTCAGCTTATATGCAGAGTACATCATGCGAAATGCCAGGCTGGATGAAGCACAAGCTGAAATCAAGATTCCTAGGGGAAATATCAATAACTTCAGATATGCAGATGATACTACCCTTATGACAGAAAACAAAGAAGAACTAAAGAGCCTCTTGATGAAAGTGAAAGAGGAGAGGGAAAAAGTTGGCTTAAAACTCAACATTCAGAAAACTAAGATCATGGCATCCAGTCCCATCACTTCATGGCAAATAGATGGGGAAGCAATGGAAACAGTGAGAGACTTTATTTTGGGGGGCTCCAAAATCACTGCAGATGGTGACTGCAGCCATGAAATTAAAAGGCATTTGCTCTTTGGAAGAAAAGCTATGACCAACCTAGGCAGCATATTAAAAAGCTGAGACATTATCTTGCCAGCAAAGGTCCATCTATTCAAAGCTATGGTTTTTCCAGTAGTCATGTATGGATGTGAGAGTTGGACTATGAAGAAAGCTGAGCACCAAAGAATTGATGCTTCTGAGCTGTGGTGTTGGAGGAGACTCTTGAGAGTCCCTTGGACTGCAAGGAGATCCAACCAGTCCATCCTAAAGGAAATCAGTCCTGAATATTCATGCTGAAGCTGAAGTTCCAATACTTTGGCCACCTGATGCAAAGAACTGACTCATTGGAAAAGCCCCTGATGCTGGGAAAGATTGAAGGCAGGAAGAGAGGGGGATGACAGAGGATGAGATGGTCGGATGGCATCACCGATTTTGAGTAAGCTCAGGGAGTCGCTGATGGACAGGGAAGTCTGGCATGCTACAGTCCATGGGGTCACAAAGAGTCAGGCAGGACTGAGTGACTGAACTGTGCTGAACTGAGCTGATGTGCTAAAAAAAAAGACTGTTTTTTCAGAGTGCTTTCATATACCTCACATTGTCTAATTCTCAAACAAGTTATAGGGGACTTCCTTAATGGTCCAGTACTTAAGACTTCGCCTTCCAATGCAGGCAGTATGGGTTCAATCCATGGTGAGGGAGCTAAAATCTCATATGCCTCAGGGCCAAAAAAATAAAACAGAAGCAATATTGTACCAAATTCAATAAAGACTTTAAAAATGGTCCACATTAAAAAACAAAACAAAAAAAAAACTTTAAAAAGAAACAAGCTATAATTATTCTCAAAAAAACAAAAACCACTCTAAAGATAAATGAGTCTATGGTTTTCCTAGTTCTGAGTTCCAGAGATGGGATCATTACCCATGTCTTCTCACTGCTAATTTAGTACTGTTTTTACTGCATCACTATGGCTTTTAAATAAGACACATATCAAATATTAGGGGTGCACAGTGAGCCCCTGAATATGAAAGTAATGAGCCCTGACATCAGGGCTGACATTGGGGTGAAGGAAGTGAGACACCTGTCTCAGACACATAATCTCAGGGGACTCCAGAGAACACAATAAAACAATGATGTAATATTTTTGAAGTCAAAATTACTGCAAAAATTAATCATAAGTAAGATCATCATAAAAACAGGTCATTTGTTTTTCTCACAATTGGTATTCTGATGCAATGGAAATGGAGTTATTGTGTATGAGACCATTTCCAACCAGCCTACAGTCCCTGGACCCAGCCAGATAGGGTTGAGAGTGTCAACAACAGTGTGTGAACAGATTGGACAACATGACTCTTGATACAAAGGCTCTTTATACAAAGTCCTGTCTGTTGATTGTAGGGCTTATACGATCCTTTTCTACTGAATTTAAAATATGTGAAGATGTTTTGATAAATGTATAAGGGGCACACGTTGTTTTGCTTCCTGCTACTGTATGCTTATCTATAAGCCAGTGCTTAATGGGTTAATTCCATTTTTTAATGTTTTACTTCCTTTATTTACTTTTGGCAATAAGTCCATGCTTAAAGGGTTAATTCTTATTTTTTAACATTCTGTTTCATTTATTCATTTATTTTTGGCCTCGTGGCATGTGGGATCTTAGTTGCCCAACCAGGGATCCAGTTTTTGCTTCCTGCATTGGAAGCATGGAGTCTTAACCACTGGACCACCAGGGAAGTCCCTGGGTTAATTCTTGATAAATGGAGATTTTTGGAGTTTCTGTTTAGATCTGAACAACAAAGAGAAGGAGGAGGGGAATTAATTTATGTCTAATGTGAAAGAAAGCCTGTAGTTATGTGCCCGCTTGGATAATGTCAGTCTGCAGGAAGAATTCTCCAGGAAAAACAATGGCTTCCAAAAATGATTTGACTTCTCAGCTCAGCCCTGGTAATTTGGCCATTCGGGTTCACAATTCCCAAAGCTCACCGGAGAGAAGGGGTGGCTGAGGTGGGGCATTTCTGGCATCACGGAGGTGAGATATAAAATTATGTTAAAATATGTGCGTATGGCTCATGTAGCTGATTACAGTCTAACATTTCACCGTCTGTAGATTTAAAATCTTTGTTTCTGCAAGTGGTTTGTTTACTCCTGATGGAGTTTGCTTGTAGACACTTTTCTATTTTAACATAAATGATTTTGACAGAAGAGCCTGCATGAGGTTTTCTAACTCTCTGAACCCTTCTCCCTCACCACTATCACTTTAACTCTTCAATTTTGTACATAATCAAGGTAATTACAACTGTCATTGTTAGTGTCAGTTTAATGAGGAGAATCATTTTCTGGGTGCTTTTTAATAATGTAGATTCCTAGCCTCCATTCTCTTATAGATACTCCAAATTCAATAGGCCTGGGATCAAAACCAGCCATCTGCATTTTTAACAAAACTCTGATTTTATGATATGTTTGGTGACCCATAGGTCAAGCTCCCTGGGAAGCAGACTCTGCACCAAAGATTTGCTTGCAGAAAACTTGTTGGAAAATGCTATTGGGATCAAGTCCTATGGTGAAGGGGCAAGAGGGCAGAGGAAGAAGGTATGCAGTGGCATTGGGCATCCTATGAAACCCTGGCACTGTGATGAGTCTTCAGAGATGCTGGGAGTGGAATAGAAACGGAGACCTTTTCCCTTCATCTCCCCCGAGAGGTCACTGTATACATGCTGCTATGAGGAAGGAGGCCCAGTACTGAGTGAGGTTAGGTGCTTTCCTAAGAGCAAAGGCATTGGACAGAAACCAGCATCTAGGCTATGCCACAATAGTGCCCAACCAGGAGTCAGATGGGACCTCTTCGCAAGTACTGGCCAATAGACCATGGTCAGTGATATGTTCATAAACTGAACTGAAGCTGGACAGGTTAAGAGCTTACATCTGATTCCTTAGCTGCTGCTTCTGACCCGCATCCTCTAGATAATGCAGCTATAATACTGTAGGGTCTCCATGACCCCTGGATTCCTGAGTACCAGTGTAGAACTGATCCCCTGAGCCTACTTGCAGTGGAAATGCAACATGGACTAGATAAAACCAAATGATTTCAAGTTACCTGGATTTCTTTTTGTAATTGATTTTTGGCTGTGCTGGGTCTTTGTTGCTTTGTGGGCTTTTCTCTAATTGCAGCAAGCAGGGGCTATCTTCATTGCAGAGCAGGGGCTACTCTCCAGCACGTGGGCTCAGTGGTTGTGGCTCTCCAGTTCTAGATCACAGACTTAGTAGTTGTGGCACACGAGCTTAGTTGCTCCGTGGCATGTTGGATCTTGATGGGTCAGGGATCCAACCTGTGTCTCAGGCATTGGCAGGCAGATTCTTTACCACTGAGCCACGAAGGAAGTCCAAGCTTCCGGATGTCAGCATTAGCTTTTGACGATAGCATTGTCTAGGTTAACCTTACTAAAACAGTGACCAGGCTGCAGTCATACAGTAAACTAAATTGGAACAAAATTATCTAGTGATATTTATGATCAGACTGAAACTACGTCGTAAGGCTCTCACTGAGTTCAGAGTTTGTAGAAATGATGTCTCAGGAAAGCAGATAACAATTCCCAGATGACAAAGGGGACTTTCTGTCTGTCGTATCAGATTGGATGACACTCTGGTTGTACGCCCCCCTCAGCCACCTACTATAAAAAAGATAAAGCCTACCCTTTATTATATTGAAAACATGATAAAGAGAAATCATATCAGTGTGTTGTCCTATCTAAGAGTAAATACAATAAAACAAAATAGAATCTTCCCTGGTGCCCAAAGAGGAAGACGACTTTCCAACCTCTCATTTTCTTTTCTTTGCATATTTATGGTTTGTTTTATAAAAGCCAGGACAATACAATGGTACATAGTATCGAAATCACACACAAAAAATTAACAAATATTTACAGTGAGACACACCCACAATGGAAATACTTCTCTTCAAAACAAGTTATGTACGATGATAAGAGTCTATATGCACAAATAATCCCTAAAACTATGGGTTCTTTTTTTGGCTGGAGGAGGGAGGCAGGGAGGGAGGGACAAAAAAAAGAAAGCATGGAAACCCCCAACTCCTTAAACGTAAATGTTTGTTCAGTGAAAATGAAGGCCTTAATAGAAAAATGAGTTGACACCTTTCTGGCTGTTGTAAGCCATTTCAAGGATGGCACAGGGGTCCCTGTGTACAGGAAGGGCCCAGGCCTTCACCTGCCCTTAGGGAAGGCTCAACCGTCCGACTTCTAAGCAAATTTTCTCTAGCTAATTTGTAGCAAAGTATTTCTCTGTCCCTAAGACTGTAAGTATCTTGCCTGTTCTACAGCCCAAGATTTTTCTTTTTTTCTTTTTTTTCCTTAAGGCCCTTGGAGCTTTCTCTTTAAAATGCAAAGGTCAAGGAAAATAGCATCTCGTGCAACCTGTCTCTCCATGAGTTTTAAGCTAGGCACCCTCCTCCAAGTTGCAGAGAGCCTTCTGTAGAGAGGGCAGACTTTTCATTTCCTTTGGATAAAGGCAACTAAGGAACACAAGTGGCCACTTGATTGCCAGGTGAAGCTTGGATGAACTATGTGTTCCAAGCAGGGCTGTCAGTTCATCAGACTTGATGATGACATAATTTATCTTAAGAACTTGTAAGGAATGGGTTGTAGCTGCCCAGCTTTCAGAAAAGATGAAATTTCTTTCCGCCTTTGCAATCCCTTTATTGGATTTCTTGTCATGTGTGTCACAGTCTGGTTTAATAATAACAAGACGGTTCAATAACAAGATGGTTTAATCCTTCTCTACGTTTGTGGAGAAGACGATACACTGGGCTTCCAGGAGGTTTTCCTCTGTTTATTTTCCCCAACACTTATCATATAAATTGCTATAGGGAAAAAATGTCTCCTGATCAATTATTCTAAAATGAATTAATCATTGTTTTGTACATCTTCTGGTTTTTAACTGTCAGACCCAGCAACGCCATAAGTCAAGCAATCACATTTAATCATGCAGGGCTGGCTGGCGCACCTACGTGCTTTGAGAGGGTTCTCAGAATATTTGATTAACCTCGATTTAAATAGTCAATGAGCACTTCAGTGAGATGATTTTTATACTTGTAATAGATAATTAATGTCAACCTACATTATATTTTTCCAGATGAAAACTTTCTGTGCTTGTTTCAGAATGTGGCAATCTAGGACTTTGGCATCCAGTCTGCCCTGGGGCCGCCTGCGGATCGAGGGGGTCCCACTGTAGTCATAAAGTGGGAAAATATCTTAGGATTATCCATGAGCATTTGTCTCACTCCCTTGTGAAAGTACAGTGGCCACCTATTGAGATTTAAATCGTCAAAAGTAGGTAGAGGCCCACCTCTCACTACACTATGTTTTGATGACCTTCTGTTTGTTTCATTGGGGAAGGGGTGATCACTGCGTGTATGAGAGCTAAGTTGCTTCAGTCACGTCTGACTCTGTGACCCCATGGACTGTATCCTGCCAGGCTCCTCTGTCCCATGGAATTTTCCAGGCAAGAATGCTAGAATAGCTTGCCATTTCCTATTCCTGGGGATCCTCCCAACCCAGGGATCGAACTTGCATCTCCTGTGTTTCCTGCATTGGCAGGTGGATTCTTTATCACCAAACCACCTGGGAAGCCCTGATGACATCAGGGCAGCACTTAAAAGTTTAGGTTTTACAACACACAGTTCTAAATCAAGAATTTGGATTTGTCCTTAACCAGAAATTAAGTTATTTGAATATCTGGTATATCTTATAAAAGTTAATTGAAATTACATTATGATACCATTAGCCAGAAAGGTTTTTATCGTTATTATTGTTCTGTTTTTTATCTTATTGTATACTAGTTAAGATGGTGAAATAAGTAGATGCACTTCCTTGTATGTATGTGCATGTCTATATGTATCTCTGTAAATACTTATCTACAAAAATGAATACATAAAAAATACCCCAAGGAACAAAGTAACATGTCTTTAGCGCCATTTAATTCCATTTGAGAATCAAAACAAATTGTAAATTACCTGATTCTTGGTCAAAGGCTTTTGAAACATTAACTTGTCACTCAAATCTTCATTTTTCTCTGAGTATTTGCAAAATTTCAGTATTATTGCAAAATGATTGAAATGAAAATATATTGAAGAAGGTTAGCCAAAGAGATTGACATGGGAGAAGCACATTTCAAATTTCAAACTTAACTAGCCTTAAAACCACACACATATTCACTATTACATA
Source organism: Bison bison bison (assembly GCF_000754665.1). NCBI lineage: Eukaryota > Metazoa > Chordata > Mammalia > Artiodactyla > Bovidae > Bison > Bison bison. The sequence continues at coordinate 5,199,326 of NW_011495041.1, forward strand.
TAAAAAGGTGTTTATGTTCAAAAGATCATTTTTTTCTTTTTATTTTTTTATTGAAGGATAATTGCTTTACAGAATTTTGTTGCTTTCTGTCAAACCTCAACATGAATCAGCCATAGGTATACATATATCCCGTCCCTTTGAACCTCCCTCCCATTCTCCACCCCATCCCACCCCTCTAGGTTGATACAGAGCCCCTGTTTGAGTTTCCTGAGCCATACAGCAAATTCCAGTTGGCTCTCTATTTTACATATGGTAATGTAAGTTTCCATGTTACTCTTTCCATACATCTCACCCTCTCCTCCCCTCTCCCCATGTCCATAAGTCTGTTCTCTATATCTGGACAGAGGAGCCTGGCGGGCTGCAGTCCACAGGTGTTGCAAAAAGTAACTTTCACTTTCAAAAGCTTGATGTTAATGTGGAGACCTCACCCCCTCTTAACCCTGTTTTGGGTTCAGATTCAAGAAAATGACAAAAATAGACAAAAATGTTTCCCAGTTCTTCTTTCTGACCTAAATAATTTAAAGCCAAGGGTTCCAAGTCACTCATGGAAAAGTACCAGGATATGTTGGAGACTTAAACCAAGCTCAGCTAATGTGACCTATGTGTCAGTCAGTAAAACTGGCCCATAGATAACACAAGTTGACCATTGTGAGACCAAGATACTTCCAATACCTTCCCTTAGTAAAAAGAACAGGGGCTCATGAAACAATTAAAAATTAGAGGGATGGTATGGGGAGGGAGGAGGGAGGAGGGTTCAGGATGGGGAACACATGTATACCTGTGGCGGATTCATTTTGATATTTGGCAAAACTAATACAATTATGTAAAGTTTAAAAATAAAATAAAATAAAAAAAAAACAATTAAAAATAGTAGAGCAAAAGAAGAAAACGTGGAAAGATGAAGGGAGTACAAGAAGGAAGACTGGCACTGATGTGGAGGAGAAAATAGGAAATACGGCCAACAGAGGATATAAAAAATAAGCATATTTGCTGTTACAGTTGGGGTGAGGATAAACAGTCACAACAGAAGGAAATAAGAAGGCAGCTAAAGAAAAGAATGGGAGAGGGCAGGGAATCAGATAGGTAAGTAGATAAAACAAGAAAAGTACTTGGGCCTGTGTATAGCTGAGCGCCAAAGAATTGATGCTTTTGAACTGTGGTGTTGGAGGAGACTCTTGAGAGTCCCTTGGACTGCAAGGAGATCCAACCAGTCCATTCTAAAGGAGATCAGTCCTGGGTGTTCTTTGGAAGGACTGATGCTAAAGCTGAAACTCCAATACTTTGGCCACCTCATGCGAAGAGTTGACTCATTGGAAAAGACTCTTGACGCTGGGAGGGATTGGTGGCAGGGGGAGAAGGGGACGACAGAGGATGAGATGGCTGGATGGCATCACTGACTCGATGGATGTGAGTCTGAGTGAACTCCGGGAGTTGGTGATGGACAGGGAGGCCTGGCGTGCTGCGATTCATGGGGTCGCAAAGAGTCGGACACGACTGAGCGACTGAACTGAACTGAACTGAATGTAAGTTTCCATGTTACTCTTTCCATACATCTCACCCTCTCCTCCCCTCTCCCCATGTCCATAAGTCTGTTCTCTATGTCTGTTTCTCCATTGTTGCCCTGAAAATAAATTCTTCAGTACCATTTTTCTAGATTCCATATATGTGCCTTAGAATGTGATATTTATCTTTCTCTTTATGACTCACTTCACTCTGTATAATAAGTTCTAGGTTCATCCATCTCATTAGAACTGACTCAAATGTGTTCCTTTTTATGGCTGAGTACCATCCCATTGTGTATATGTACCACAACTTCTTTATCCATTCCTCTGTTGATGGACATCTAGGTTGCTTCCATCTTCTAGCTATTGTACACAGTGCTGCAATGAACGCTGGGATACACGTGTCTCTTTCAATTTTGGTTTCCTCAGGGCATATGCCTAGGAGTGGGATTGCTGGGTCATATGGTGGTTTTACTCCTACTTTTTAAAGGAATCTCCATACCATCTTCCATTGTGGCTATATCAATTTACATTCTCACCAACAGTGCAAGAGCATTCCCTTTTCTCCACATCCTCCCCAGAATTTATTGTTTGTAGACTTTTTGATGATGGCCATTCTGACCAGTGTGAGGTGATATCTCATTGTGGTTTTGATATGCATTTCTCTAATATGAGAGATGTTGAGTATCTTTTCGTGTGTTAGCCATCTGAATGTCTTCTTTGGAGAAATGTCTGTTTAGGTATTTTTCCCACTTTTTGATTCAGCTGTTCATTTTTCTGGTATTGAGTTGTATGAGCGTCTTGTATATTTTGGAAATTAACCCTTTGTCAGTTGTTTAATTTGCTATTATTTTCTCCCATTCTGAGGTTGTCTTTTCACCTTGCTTAAAGTTTCCTTTAGTGTGCAACAGCTTTTAAGTTTAATCCATTCCCACTTATTTATTTTGTTTTTATTTCTATTACTCTAGGATGTGGGTCATAGAGGATCTTGCTTTGATTTATGTTATCAAGTGTTTTGCCTATGTTTTCCTCTAAGAGTTTTATGGTTTCTGGTCTTACCTTTAGCTTTTTAATCCATTTTGAGTTTACCTTTGTATGGTGTTAGGAAGTGTTCTAATTTCATTCTTTTACATGTGGCTGTCCAGTTTTCCCAGCACCATTTATTGAACAGGCTGTCTTTGCCTCATTGTATATTCTTGTCTCCTTTGTCAAAAATAAAGTACCCATAGGTGCATGGGTTTATTTCTGAACTTCCTATCTTGTTTCATTGGTCTATATTTCTGTTTTTTGCCAGCACCATACTGTCTTGATGACTGTAGCTTTGTAGTATAACCTGAAGTCAGGAAGGTTGATTCCTCCAGCTCCATTCTTCTCTCTCAAGGTTGCTTTGGCTATTTGGGGTTTTTTATGTTTCCACATGAATTGTGAATTTTTTTGTTCTAGTTCTGTGAAAAATGCGCTTAGTAATTTGATAGGGATCACGTTGAATCTGTAGATTGCATTTGGTAGTATGGTCATTTTCCCAATATTGATTCTTCCTACCCAGGAACATGGAATATCTCTC
>NW_011495041.1:5202491-5202867 GCF_000754665.1 Bison bison bison
TTGATCACAGCTTCCATTTCAGTGCTTGTAATCGGATTGTTCATAATTTCTATTTCTTCCTGGTTCAGTCTTGGAAGACTGAACTTTTCTAAGAATATGTCCATTTCTTCCAGGTCATCCATTTTATTGCCATATAGTTGTTCATCATAGTCTCTTATAATCCTTTGTATGTCTGCATTGTCTGTTATAACCTCTCCTTTTTTGTTTCTAATTTTGTTGATTTGATTCTTCTCTCTTTTTTTCTTAATAAGTCTGGCTAAAAGTTTGATAACACCCCATTCACACCAATGGAAACAGATCATCAAAAGAGAATTAATAAGGAAACACAAGTCTTAAATGATACATTAGATGAGATGGATATCACTGATATCTTCAG
>NW_011495041.1:5202967-5205467 GCF_000754665.1 Bison bison bison
TCTGCAGTGATTTTGGAGCCCCAAAATAAAGTCTGACACTGTTTCCACTGTTTCCCCATCTATTTCCCATGAAGTGATGGGACCACATGCCATGAACTTAGTTTTCTGAATGTTGAGCTTTGAGCCAACTTTTTCACTCTCCTCTTTCACTTTCATCAAGAGGCTCTTCATTTTCTGCCATAATGGGTGGTGTCATCTGCATATCTGAGGTTATTGATATTTGTCCCAGCAATCTTGATTCCAGCTCGTGCTTCTTCCAGCCCAGTGTTTCTCATGATGTATTCTGCATATAATTTAAATAAGCAGGGTGACAATATACAGCCTTGACATATTCCTTTTCTTATTTGGAACCAGTCTGTTGTTCCACGTCCAGTTCTCACTGTTGCTTCCTGCCCTGCATATAGGTTTCTCAAGAGGCAGGTCAGGTGGTCTGGTATTCCCATCTCTTTCAGAATTTTCCACAGTTTGTTGTGATCCACACAGTCAAAGGCTTTGGCATAGTCAATAAAGCAGAAATAGATGTTTTTCTGGAACTCTCTTGCTTTTTCGATGACCCAATGGATGTTGGCAATTTGATCTCTGGTTCGTCTGTCTTTTCTAAAACCAGCTTGAACATCTGGAAGTTCACGGTTCACGTATTGCTGAAGCCTGGCTTGGAGAATCTTGAGCATTACTTTACTAGTGTGTGAGATGAATGCAATTGTGCAGTAGTTTGAGCCTTAGGTAAGTTTATTCCCAGATACTTAATTATTTTTATTCCAATAGTGAATGAGATTGATTCTTTCATTTCTCTTTCTGATTTTTCATTGTTAGTGTATAGAAATGCAAGTGATTTCTGTGTACTGATTTTGTATCCTGCAACATTGCAAAATTCACTGATTAGCTCTAGTAATTTTCTGATACCATCTTTAGGGTTTCCTATGTACAGTATTATGTCATCTGCAAACAGTGAGAGTTTTACTTCTTTTCCAATATGGATTCCTTTTTTTCTTCTCTGATTGCTGTAGCTAGAACTGTGTTGAAAAATAGTGGTGAAAATGGGCACCCTTGTCTTGTTTCTGATCTTAGGGGGAATGTTTTCAGTTTTTCACCATTGAGAATAATGTTTGCTGTAGGCCTATCATATATGGCCTTTACTATGTTGAGGTATGTTCCTTCTATGCCCATTTTTTTTAAGAGTTTTAATCATAAATGGGTGATGAATTTTGTCAAAGACTTTTTCTGCATCTACTGATATTATCATATGGTTTTTATCTTTCAGTTTGTTAATATGGTGTATCACATTGATTTCTATATATTGAAGAATCCTTGCATCCCTTTAATAAACCCAGCTTGATCATGGTGTTTGAGCTTTTTGATGTGCTGCTGAATTCTGTTGCTAAAATTTTGTTGAGGATTTTTGCATCTATGTTCATCAGTGATATTGGCCTATAGATTTCTTTTTTTGTGTGTTGTCTTTGTCTGGTTTTGATATCAGTGTGATGGTGGCCTCATAGAATGAGTTTGGAAGTCTTTGTTCCTCTGCAATTTTTTTAAAAAGTTTTAGAAACATAGGCATTAGCTCTTCTCTAAATGTTTGATAGAATTCTCCTGTGAAGCCATCTGGTCCTGGGCTTTTGTTTTTCAGGAGATTTTTTGATCACAGCTTCCATTTCAGTGTTTATAATCGGATTGTTCATAATTTCTATTTCTTCCTGGTTCAGTCTTAGAAGACTGAACTTTTCTAAGAATCTGTCCATTTCTTCCAGGTCATCCATTTTATTGCCATATAGTTGTTCATCATAGTCTCTTATAATTCTTTGTATTTCTGCATTGTCTGTTGTAACCTCTCCTTTTTTGTTTCTAATTTTGTTGAATTGATTCTTCTCTCTTTTTTTCTTAGTAAGTCTGGCTAAAGGTTTGTCAGTTTTGTTTATCTTTCAAAGAACCAGGTTTTAGTGTTATTAATCTTTACTATTTTTTCTTTCATTTCTTTTTCATTTATTTCTGCCTGGATCTTTATGATTTCTTTCCTTCTACTAATTTTGTTGTTGTTCTTCTTCTTTTTCCAGTTTTTTAGGTGTAAAGTTAGGTTGTCTATTCGATGTTTTTCTTGTTTCTTAAGGTAGGATTGTATGGCTATAAACTTCCCTCTTAGAACCTGCATCCTGTAAGTTTTGAGTTGTTTGCATTGTCATTTGTTTCTAGAAATTTTTTGATTTCCCTTTTGATTTCTTCAGTAACATGTTGGTTATTTAGAAACATATTGTTTAATCCCCATGTGTTTGTGTTTCTTGCAGTTTTTTTCTTGTAATTGATATCTAGTCTTATAGCACTGTGGTCAGAGAAGATGCTTGATATGATTTCAATTTTCTTAAATTTACTGAGGTTTGATTTGTGACCCAAGATATCTGTCCTGGAGAATGTTCCATGCGCACTTGAGAAGAAGGCATATTCTTCTGCATTTGGATGGAATGTCCTGAAGATATCAGTGAGATCCATCTCATCTAATGTATCATTT
>NW_011495041.1:5205567-5207595 GCF_000754665.1 Bison bison bison
TGAGGTGTTCCTATGTTGGGTGCATAGATATTTACAATTGTTATGTCTTCCTCTTGGATCAATCCCTTGATCATTATGTAGTGTCCTTCCTTATCCCTTGTAATCTTGTTTATTTTCAGGTGTATTTTGTCTGATATGAGAATTGCTACTCCAGCTTTCTTTTGCTTCCCATTTGCATGGAATATATTTTTCCATCCTCTCACTTTCAGTCTATATGTGCCTTGAGGTCTGAAGTGGGTTTCTGGCAGACAGCACATATATGAGTCATTCTTCTGCTTCAGATATTCTGCTATTTATTCCTTCTAGAGTATTTTTAATTTCAGTAATTGTGTTGTCTCTGCATGTTTATTCTTTAATTCTTCTAGGTCTTTGTTAATTGATTCTTGTGTTTTCTCCATTTTGTTTTCAAGGTTTTTGATCATCTTTACTATCATTATTCTGAATTCTTTTTCAGGTAGTTTGCCTATTTTCTCTTCATTTATTTGGACTTCTGTGTTTCTAGTTTGTTCCTTCATTTGTGTAGTATTTCTTTACCTTTTCTTTCTTTCTTTTTTTTAAACTTATTGTGTTTGAGATTTCTTTTTCCCAGGCTTCAAGGTTGAATTCTTTCTTCCTTTTTGTTTCTGCCCTCCTGAGGTTAGTCCAGTGGTTTGTGTAAGCTTCATATAAGGTGAGATTTTTGCTGAGTTTTTGTTTGTTTTTCCTCTGATAGGCAAGGGTGAGTGAGGTGGTAATCCTGTCTGCTGATAATTGGGTTTGTATTTTTGGCTTTTTTGGTTGTTTAGATGAGGCATCCTGCACAGGGTGCTACTGGTGGTTGGGTGATGCAGGGTCTTGTATTCCAGTGGTTTCCTTTGTGTGAGTTCTCAGTATTTGATACCTTCTAGGGTTAGTTCTCTGGTAGTCTAGGGTCTTGGAGTCAGTGCTCCCACTCCAAAGGCTCAGAGCTTGATCTCTGGTCAGGAATGAAGATTCCACAAGTGGTTTGTTATAGCATTAAATAAGATTATAACAAATATCCAAAAATGAGAAACCAAAGATGAACCCCAGACAAATGGGGTTACAAATTTCAGCAAATAATAATTAAAACAATGGAATATATGCATATACATTTACACCCATGAGCAAAGTCAAATAGTGCAACAAAAATAAAGTACAATAGATTGACCCCGGGAACAATGGAAACCAAAAATTATATCTACCAGAACAAAACTAAGTAAAGTACAAACTGGAAAACAAAACTAAAGCAAGGTGCCAATTGGGGAATAAAGTAGTGAAAATAAAACTAATAAATATGTTGAGAGGAAAGGAAAGAAAGAATAGATATGCAAAGTTCAATAGAGGTAGATAAAGAAGATTTATATATATTAAAGACTAACTCTAAGGGGAAAAGAACAGTAGGAAAAGCAAACAATAGAATAAATGTAGAAAAAATAATCATAGGTTTAAAAAATTTTAAATTAACATATGGGAGAATAAAAAAAGGTTAACTCCCCAGAACTGCAAAAGCCCAACACAGGCAGAGGTTTATAACAACAATAAAAAATGTGACTGAGAAGAAAAAGATAAAAAAAAAAAAAGCTCAAAACTTAAGTAGATTTCATAGTGCCAGTAAAATTGACAACTTCAACAGGGGAGGGGGGACGGGGGAAGGAAGGGGAAAAAAAGAAAAAAAAAAAATCCAAAAGAATCTAAGGAACAAGTCAAAACATAATAATAAATGTTTTTCCTGAGTCACCACTGTCAGAGTCCTTTCCCTCGCTGGGAGTCACAGTCTACCTCACCTCCAAGGTTCCCTCCAACACTGTGCTGATCTCTGGACCTGCTGTAGGGGCAATTCAGGTTCTAATCTGGTCCTATTCCTCTGTGTTCTTGCCTCCGATGTCCACAGCTATCAAAACTAGTGTGTGTTCTTTCAATGGGAGCACTCAATGACCTTTTATATATTCCATAGACACAGAGTCTGCCTAGTTGATCATGTGGGTTTAATCCACAGCTTGTAAAGCTGGTTGGAAGGTTTTGGGTCTT
>NW_011495041.1:5207695-5208190 GCF_000754665.1 Bison bison bison
AAAAAAAAAAAAAGCTCAAAACTTAAGTAGATTTCATAGTGCCAGTAAAATTGACAACTTCAACAGGGGAGGGGGGACGGGGGAAGGAAGGGGAAAAAAAGAAAAAAAAAATCCAAAAGAATCTAAGGAACAAGTCAAAACATAATAATAAATGTTTTTCCTGAGTGTCTACCTCACCTCCAAGGTTCCCTCCAACACTGTGCTGATCTCTGGACCTGCTGTAGGGGCAATTCAGATTCTAATCTGGTCCTATTCCTCTGTGTTCTTGCCTCTGATGTCCACAGCTATCAGAACTAGTGTGTGTTCTTTCATGGGAGGGCTCAATGACCTTTTATATATTCCATAGACACAGAGTCTGCCTAGTTGATCATGTGGATTTAATCCACAGCTTGTAAAGCTGGTTGGAAGGTTTTGGGTCTCCTTCCTTAGTCACACTGCCCCTGGGTTTTAATTGTGGTTTTACTTCTACCTCTGCATGCGACTGCAGCCATGAAA
>NW_011495041.1:5208290-5209078 GCF_000754665.1 Bison bison bison
TGAGAGTCCCTTGGACTGCAAGGAGATCCAACCAGTCCATCCTAAAGGAGATCAGTCCTGGGTGTTCATTGGAAGGACTGATGATGAAGCTGAAACTCCAGTACTTTGGCTACCTGATGCAAAGAATTGACTCATTTGAAAGGACACTGATGCTGGGAAAGATTGAGGGCAGGTGGAGAAGGGGATGACAGAGGTTGACATGGTTGGATGGTATCACTGATTCAACAGACATGAATTTGGGTAGACTCTGGAAGTTGGCAATGGACAGAGAGGCCTGGCTTGCTGCAGCCCCTGGGGTCGAAATCAGACACTACTGAGTGACTTAACTGTACTGAACTGCATGTGGGTCGTCCACTGGGGTTTGCTCCTGAGGCTGCCCTGAAGGACCTGGGTTTGCCCCTGTGATGGCCAGGTGTGGAGGTGGTGCAGCTGCTTGGGTCACAGGGGTTCTGGCAGCACCAGGTACTCAGGAGAGCTGGCAGCTAGGGCAGCAAGAAATATAGTGCTCTAGAAGGGTATGGAAAACAGTATTGCCCAATACACTCCAGTATTCTTGCCTGGAGAACCCCCATCCCTTACACAGAAGCCTGGCAGGCCACAGTCTACAGAGTCACAGAGTCGGACACTACTGAAGCGACCCTGTGTGCATAGGGGCAAGTTTTTTTTTTTTTTTTCTGTGGCAGCTCTGCCCCAGTGAGAATTGAGCATGAAGGTGGCACAGCTGCTTAGCTTGTGGGTCCTGGTGGTGCCAAGTGTGCAAGGACAGGGACTGCCTCTGCCACAGGAGT
>NW_011495041.1:5209178-5213100 GCF_000754665.1 Bison bison bison
TTCAGGCACTTAGAGGCTTCCTTGCCTGGGGTCCTCTGTTGTTTGGTGTGTCAGGCACATAGAGGCCCCTTCCCCCACCTTTGCTGGGGTCCCACTCTGTACATTTGTGCATCAGGCACTTGAAGGGGCACCCTGGGTGGGGTCCTTCTCTGTTTTTTGCTGCATCAAGCACATAGAGGCCCCCTCCCCCACCCTCTGCTGGGGTCCTACTCTGTAGATCAGTGCGTCAGGCACTTAAAGGGGCACCCTGGGTGGGGTCCTACTCTGTAGTTCAGTGCATCAGGCATTTGATGGGCCAGCCTCTCTATTGTTCAGCTGCTGATGCTGGTATGTGAGAGAGAGAGGCTATGGTGATGGCTCCGCCCACTACGCATGACTCAGCAGTATCACCTTGCTTCCATGGCTGCCCAGCTTTGGAATTTCCCACCACAATCTCCTCCTTCACATCCCCTCGATCCGTCTCTCCACAGTCAACAGCAGCCCTCGCTTTGGATTGCTCCACAATCCCTCAACTCCAGCTCCCAGCCGCTGCATCTGCCAGAGGACCTGCATCTCTGTCCAGGGTATGTATGGCTGGGGCAAGGACTGTCTGATTCTCATTCCATTTAGGCTGCCACAGATCAGCTCTTTAACTCTCAGCCTTGAATGTTTCTTGTCTGACTCAGACAATTGCCCCGATGTGCGGATCAGACCCTGCTTCTTTTCCCCCACCCACGGAGGGCAGGTCCAGTCCTACTAACCCTCCTGTTTTTCCCCCTAGTTCTAGAATGGATCTATATATATGTGGTGGAGGGGGGAGGGGGGTCTATATATTCTTTTACACTGGTCAGGTCCTCTTGTCCGCTCTCAGCTGGTGTTCTGCGTGCGCTTCTGTGTCTGAAGGTGTATTCCTGATGTATCCATGGAGAGAGATGTACTCCATGTCCACCTACTCCTCCGCCATCTTGTTCTCTGCTCTCACTATTTTGGTTTTAATGGCATTCTTATATGTAATAATTACCCAAAAGTCATTGTTCTACCAAGAGAAACATTTGTTCAAATGCAAAATTTATTGTAAAAAAATGTAAGTTTGAAAAGTAAATATACAGTAGAATGTAACTTTTACTGTATTTTAGAATTAATGCAACTATGATTTTTTTTGCATTCCACATTTTTTAGGAACTTTATAGAACAAGAGATAAGTAAATATCATATGTTGGGCTCCATGAAAAAAATTTTTGCTAAGATTTCACTAAAAGATAAAAGAACACATTAAATAATTTATCTATTTTATAGAGGTTTTCTTCTCAGTATAAGTTATCAGGTAATTACTTATAACACGCAAAATACAATTAAGCTAACAAGTCAAACTCCTATTTAGAAAGCAGTATGTCAGATTTATAGCAAAATCTCAAGCTCATTTAAAGGAAGAAGTAAATTCTTTTTCCTGAAAATTAAAATCTGCTAAAATGATTAAGAAAAAAATGGAAGAGTAAATGTGAAACCATAAAAGGAAATTGTGTTATATAAAAAGAGTAAAGATCTTGGCCATAGCAGCCAGATTCCTGCATGATGATATATTCATTTTGGCAAACCATAGCATCATTTGGTTACATATGTTAGGTTTAGAGTCTCCTGGCTTATGTTGTCAAGAGCTAGGAAAGGATTTGGAAAAGAAACAAATCAAATCAGGAAATCTGGTATAATTGATTTTTTATTAGAATAACAAGAAACTTAAATAAAATATAAGAAAGTATATTAATATGAGTAAGATGATAAAATATTAGCCATTGTAGAAGGCCATAAATATATGAATTAAATATAAATTAGAACTTTATAAAACAAAATCAAATTCAATACAGAAAATGCAATGGTATACCTTGGACTAAATAGTAGTTTTCTTCTGATTAAGAAGGTCATTTTGCTTCATACACACTCTGGTTTGTGAGAATCCTGAGAATGACAATTGGAAAAAGGCCAGTCCCTGTGTTCTAATCAAGGTTAACAGTCAGTGGGTTACAAACCTTACAGGCAGGACAGTTCCAAGTCCCTGTGATGTGGTGTGTGGATTCTGGGAGCAATTTTCACTAAAAACAAAACAAATAAAAAGGAAACTGAATTAGAACAAGAAGAGGGAAATACATTTAATTTTGTACAAAAAGACTGACATAAGTTACCACATATATAATCAATCTCCTCTAAAACAAAAACAAAAACTCATAGAAATTAACAAAGGAGCCGGGACTATTTAAAACTCATTCATTAAATCATAAAACATCTTCTAACTCACTACCAATGTCAGCATCTGATCATTTTTGGAAATCAAGATACTGGATCCTAACATACCTTTTTAATTGCCCAGTTTTACCAGGGATCTTCTGTAATTTGAAACAGAATAAGGAGATTTCTATTATCAATGGCAGCTCACCTTTTTAAATTAGAAAACACTTTCTATCACAGCTGATTTGTATTTACTTAATAGTATATACAAAGATGTGATATTTTAAAGTACAGTTGACCATGAGAATACTGATTGCAAATCCACCTCTTATTTGATGGTATTATTTAGCTAGATTTTCTAGAGAAGGAAATGGCAACCTACTCCAGTGTTCTTGCCTGGAGAATCCCAGAGACGGGGGAGCCTGGTGGGCTGCCGTCTATGGGGTCGCACAGAGTCGGACACGACTGAAGCGACTTAGCAGTTAGCAGTTAGCTAGATCTTCTGCTTCGCTTGTGTATGGCTTGAACAGACACACACACGTTATCCGCATCATATACACATATATGAAAACACATATATGAAACCCTATGTACATATAGAAGTATGTGACTCTATATGCATATATATTCCAAATGATTATATATAATATGCATGTATATTTTCAAATATTATATATATACATATTTGGAATATATATCTGTAGAGATATAAAATCTTAATGTCACAACTGAAAAGAAACTGTGGACTCTCAAATTCTCCCACTCTTCTCACTTGGTAAATAAGCTTTCGCCCTGAGGGATTGTTTCTCAGACAACACCTTCATCTGAGTTGTCAACAACCTAATTGTAACTTATTCTTATCATGTAATTACCTGGTAGGTTATTTTCCCCTTCCAGGCAGTAATTTCTTGAAATGAAAAAATGCCTCTTTCATCATACATTTCACATGACCAGAAAAGGACTAGGTACATATGAACAGAACACAAATTTTAATTGTTAGGAAGAAAGGAGAGAGAGGGACGATGGGAAAGTCAGACAGAGGCTTTATGTGATCTGTCTCTACCATCCAGGGCCCACCAGTTATAAATCTCCAGCCATCCCTGGACCAGGATTCAATTAAACCTTGAAGAAGAGCAAGCAAACAATCAGATCAGATCAGTCCCTCAGTCGTGTCTGACTCTTTGCGACCCCATGAATCGCAGCACGCCGGGCCTCCCTGTCCATGAGGACCAACTCTCCCTGACCAACTCCCGAAGTTCACTCAGACTCACGTCCATCACGTCAGTGATGGCATCCAGCCATCTCATCCTCTGTCGTCCCCTTCTCCTCCTGCCCCCAATCCCTCCCAGCATCAGAGTCTTTTCCAATGAGTCAACACTTCGCATGAGGTGGCCAAAGTACTGGAGTTTCAGCTTTAGCATCATTCCTTCCAAAGAAATCCAGGGCTGATCTCCTTTAGAATGGACTGGTTGGATCTCCTTGCAGTCCAAGGGACTCTCAAGAGTCTTCTCCAACACCACAGTTCAAAAGCATCAATTCTTCGGCTCTCAGCCTTCTTCACAGTCCAACTCTCACATCCACACTTGACCACAGGAAAAACCATATCCTTGACTAGACGGACCTTTGTTGGCAAAGTAATGTCTCTGCTTTTCAATATGCTGTCTAGGTTGGTCATAACTTTCCTTCCAAGGAGTAAGCGTCTTTTAATTTCATGGCTGCAGTC
>NW_011495041.1:5213200-5233802 GCF_000754665.1 Bison bison bison
CGTTTTCTGAATGTTGAGCTTTAAGCCAAGTTTTTCACTCTCCTCTTTCACTCTCATCAAGAGGCTTTTGAGTTCCTCTTCACTTTCTGCCATAAGGGTGGTGTCATCTGCATATCTGAGGTTATTGATACTCTGTGGCATTCCCAATAATTTCAGAGTTTTGTTCAGTCTCTCATGACACAGGGGGAAAAGAAAGAAAATATAACATCAGGACTATAAGTTCCCTCATTGATTGAAAAGAGAATCTCAGTTATTTAGGAAAAAGGAATCTCTCTGTAAGGATGCATCCTTACTCTATAATCTGTGTTTTCCTATTCCACATACTAACTAAGCTTCCTTATCCCCATGTCCTTTGTTTGTATCTACTTCCGTCATTGTGACTTGAGGTTTGGAGAACTGATGGTGCAAATAGATCACAGAAACTCCAGAACTAAATCTCAGCCAAGTTTTCTAGCTCTCTATAAGTGAAAAATGTCCTCTGTGAACGTGTTATTACCTGCCTTTCTCAAAAGTAATCACTCATCTTCCCATTAAAAGCAAGCAACAAGGATGACTAAACAGAAAGTAGGCTTGCAGGTGCTAAACTCAGGCAGTGTCCACAGTGTGTGCAAAAGAGAGAAGTGTGACTAAACCACAGTGAAACTGTGGATTAGATTCAGGACCATCAGACATTCAGTCATTACCACCACCAGCCCGAGGACGCATCTGACAGCACAGATTTTGGTCAACTTTGGAGTATGGTCTTGTGCCTTATGCAGCAACCACAACAGCAAAGGGCTGGGGTTGAAAACCCTGAGGTCCTTGTTTGAGGTGATTATTCTTCCAGGGTGAATGATCAGAAAACTGGAAGAGTGATTACAGAAGGGTGGGCCTCTGTGTTTTGCCTGTTGCGTGAAAGCTGGTGCAAATTGGTTTTCTTTGCATTTAATTAAACTGCTTGATATACTGTGACCAGTGTAGTTACAAGGTGAATTCACCTGCTTGATTCATTCACTTTCTCACTGAATATTGACTGATTAGATCTCCCGGAAATTTTTCTGGTGATTCTAAGGGATACATAAGCAAACAAATATATAAATTGTATTGTCTTCAAGTTCTTGGAATGTAATTTATAAATGTAAGCAAGTATAATACATTTCTGAGTAATATACACAGAAAGAGAAACTAATTATATTAGCAATTAGATCTGTATGCTATAAAGAGTCCCGATTAAGGCACTTGGGAACTCAAAGGAGGATTTTATAGTTTTCCCTTTAGAAATATAAAGTTCATGTTAAATGGAGAATTTGAGTTAGAAAGAAGGACAGGTTTGCATTACAGTTAGAGAAAAAAGATAACCTAGACCAAAAAAAGAAAAAAACATAGCAGGAGGAAACTCTCACAGCTCATTTTGGCTCAAAATGGCTTATAGTTCATTGTGGCCAGCATCTGGCTGTGTATAGTGAATGATGAGAAAACCGTTTAAATCGGCTATTGGGTTCAGAGCATGGAAGAGTGACTAATATACTTGGGCATCATTCTACAGGCAATGGGGAAACATTAAATATTTGTGAAGAAGGTGGGGAGGTATAGTAAGTGCTGGCCTTCAGAAAATTGATCTGGCAGCCAGCTCTGGGAAAGGATCCTCAGAACAGGGGAAAATGAGAGGTAGGCAGAACAGCCGGGGTTGGGTAGGGGGAGGAGGAGGGGCGCTGTGGTGGCTTCCTAGAGCTCCTGGAAGGAAGGGAGGAAGGAGGGAGTCAGTAGAGGAATGAGATACTCTGGATGTAGAACAAATGACATCTTGCAAGTCAACAGAGGTGCAGCTGAAAGAGAAAATAGTCAGAGTGATGACTAATAGGCAGCTAAACTTCTGTCCAAAATAAGTTTTTTGTTTTGAAGCAACAGACTCTGTCAAAAGAAGTGTGATATCCCTGAGAGATAAAGAAGTGTCATTATGCCACTGAAAAACTCAATACAAGAGTTAGGTTAGATTTTGAAATTGATCACTGCTTTTGAACAGGAATTAAGAGCCCTACTTGTAATATTTCAGTCATTTGGGAAATTGACGCTGTTTTGCATAAATTTGCATAAGATTGGATGGAGTAGTATGGGGGGAAAATCTTTGAGTTCTCTTCTACTGCAAGTAGAAATTCTAAAAGTCAAACATTTATCAGAAGGACCGCTGGACAAAGATACCATCCAGCTTCATGAGTTGTGTTTTTCAGGTCTGGGTCTACCAATTCAGTTGCTTAACATTAGGTGAAGATTCAGTGTGGGTAAAAATGAGAGTTCATCTTTGGGAAAATGCAGAATTATTGTGCTGTTTGTTTATTCTCAACTCTTTCCTCCCACATACAGGTATCCAGCTGCCCTCAATACCACATGCTCTCGGGCAATCCCTTCCCTGCAGGGCTTTCCTGGGAACTGGATTCCTCCAGAAGCATCTATTACTCTTGGCTTTTCTAAGTGCAAGTCCCCGTCAGCATCTGTCTATATTTCTTCCAGAGCCTTGTTTCCTGTGCAGTGAGAGCTGTTACAAGGAAGGTCTATCAACAAATAATATAACCCAAAATGTGGAGATGCTGAGACTAGTTATTGCTGGGGGTGAGGGAGGAGAATGTGGAATACAGGTGGGTGTGTGTGGGTGTGTGTGCATGCTCTCACAGTAGGAGCTTTAGGAAAATTCAAAGGCATAAACCTCAAAAATCAAATAAGATAGTTTTGAAAATTACAAGGACAGCTTAGAAAACTGGGAAAGGAGATCCAGGCAGAGTGATATAGCAGAGAGATAAACTTCACAGGTTTTAGAGCTAACAGCCTGGGAATTTTTTACTAGTCCCTAATGACTATGTGGAGCTCAGTAAGTTACTGAAACTGAAAGATTCTGTTTCTATATGTACAAAATAAGTAAGAAAATAGTATTGTGAAAGTGTTCGTCACTCAGTGGTGTCTGAGTCCTTGTGACCCCATAGACTGTAGCCTACTAGGCTCCTCTGTCCATGGGATTCTCCAGGCAAGAATACTGGAGTGAATAGCCATTTCCTTCTCCAGGGGAACTTCCTGACCCAGGGATCAAACCTGGGTATCCCACATTGCAGGCAGATTCTTTACCATCAGAGCCACAGTGGGCTTCAAGAAAACAGTATTAATTCATGCTTCTATTGGTTGGAGGAGTAAATCAGATGCTACACGTTTTTCTCTTTAGGAACCTGGCTGGTATATCTTAGGAACTCAGCCGGAAGCTCTTCTCTTTATCAGTGTGATGCTTTGATTTTCCTTTTCTTTCTCTCCTTCCTCCTCCTTCTCTTCTTCATCTCATGGTGAAGGGTTGGTTTTTGAGTCCTTTGTGCTCACAAATCCTCCCGGATGCCTAATGGAGGTGAGAGAGTCAGGACTGTCTCTGTCTGGGGGTAAAATTTTCCACCACAGAACCCAGCAAAGCTAATTGGCCCCTCAGGGATTTCTTTTCTACAACTAAACTATTTGGCAGAGTATTGCAATATCTATTTTTCTTTAGAAATAATTTGTTTCACATGCTCCTTTGAAATAACCAAGATATAAGGGTACTTTTTTTGACAATTTATATTCTAAAATCAAATTAGTTTGCATTTATCCTTGATACCATCTAGGACTTTTCTACATGCATATTCAATATGCATAGTTATAATATTGTGGATAGAATTTTCCACTTCACAATCTAAATGCTATACCATGTATACTTTATCTATTTTTCTGTGTTAGAAAAATGCTGTGAGAACTTCAAGAAAAGCCTAAGGTCGGAACTTCCTTGTTCTCATCTTTTCCATCATCACCTCCCTCTTACTTACAGCTGCCCTGCTTCTCTCCAAACTTCTAACCAATTTCAAAAAACCTGTTCTTTATGGCCTTCTTCCTCTTTCCGAATATGCGTGCAGACACAAACAGATGCACTGACTTGTGTACAAGGTTTTTTTCTGTTGTTTTACAGCTACAAGAATATGCCATGTATACACCTTCCTACCTCGTGTTGTTCACACTTAGTATATTATGGAATGTCCCCACCGTTGGGTCAGCTGGCACACATCTAATGCATTATTCGCAACAGCTGATTGATCCTCCATTGTTTAAATGGGCCTCATTTATTCAGCAGAATTATCAATAAATCCTTATGTCTTTCCATTTTTTGCTGCTATAAATAATGCTGTGATAAAAATTCTTGTATTAGCCATATGTCCTTTTACTCTGAGAGGAAATCTGGATAAAATAATATGATTGCTCTAAGGAAATTTATTTAAATGAAAAAATAGTTTCATAAAAAATTTAGGGGTACTTGGTAGTTATCCAAGGTTAAGGAGGAGACACTTATAAGGTGAGTAGTAATCAGTTTCAGGAGAAGGCTGAGAAAGGCCTGAGAGAGGCTCTTTCTCTGAGCTAGTTTTGTTGTTCAGTCACTAAGTTGTGTCTGACTCTTTGTGACCCCATGAATTGCAGCATGCCAGGCTTCTCTTTCCTTCACCATCTCACAGAATTTGCTCAAACTCATGTCCATTGAGTCAGTGATGCCATCCAACCGTCTCATCCTCTGCCACCCCCTTTTCCTCCTGCCCTCAACCTTTCCCAGCATCAAGGATTTTTCCAATGAGTTGGCTCTTCACATCAGGTGGCCAAAGTATTGGAATTTCAGCTTCAGCATCAGTCCTTCCAGTGAATATTCAGGATTGATTTCCTATAGGATTGACTGGTATCTTAAAACAATGCAAATGTATTGTTTGATGGGACTGTAGATGACAAGCTTTAAATATGGTATTGGGCTAAAATCAGTCTTATGAAGCTAGTCAGCAGGACTAGTTCCCCCTGGAGTTCTCAAGGAGAGAAAGCTGTTTACTTCTCTTTTATCTTCTAGAGCCCACCTGCATTCTTCAGTTTCCGGTCCCTTCCTTGCATCATTTAGAATTCTTTCTTCTGCTATCACATCACATCTTCAACTACTGACTGGCTCTTTTGCTCTTAAAAGGAGACTCGTAATTAAATTGAGTGCACCTGATGAACTAGATTGATCCCACAATATGAAGATACTTAAGCACGTTTGCAAAGTCCCTTTTCCCATGGAAGGTAACACATTCACAGGCTCCAAAATTAGGAGATGGATATCTTTGGGGACATTATTCAGCCTACCACAGAGTCCAATAGATGGCTCTGGAAAGAGAGAGAAAATACCAAGCAAAGATATTTGCTGATATAAATAAAAACGAAATATAACTGGCTCAGATGGTAAAGAATCTGCCTGCAATGCAGGAGACCTGGGTTCGATCCCTAGGTTGGGAAGATCCCCTGGAGAAGAGAATGGCTACCCACTCCAGTATTCTTGCCTGGAGAATCCCATGAACAGAGGAGCCTGATGGGCTATATTCCATGGGGTGGCAAAGAGTCAGACATGACCGAGTGACAAACACACACACATAGCCCCACAAAATCTAGAAAATGTCTACGCCCTGCTTTCGTTAAGTAAAAATTATATTTAAATCTCATTTAGACCACTTACTGGCTTGTGTTATCTGTAGGAAGTCACTGGTGTAGATAATCAGATTCCAAAACTAGAATTCTTTTTTTTTTTTTTAAGATTTTTTTTTTTTTAATGTGGACCACTTTAAAAGTCTTTATTGAATTTGTTACAACACTGCTTCAGTTTTATGTTTTGGTTTTTTAGCCTAGAGGCATGTGGAATCTTAGTTCCCTTACCAAGAATTGAACCCGAATGCCCTGCACCAGAAGCATGAATCTTAACCACTGGATCACCAGAGAAGTCCCCACAGCTAGAGCTCCAACCACCTCTCTGATATAATTGACAAGTGTTTCTTGAGCCATGACAAACTGGCAGGCATTACATAGTGCACATGTATATGATCCTAAACTGAATGTTCACACATGTACAACCTTAATACAGTTAGATTTAAATAATCACCAGTAGATGGGCACTCATTCCCTGAAGAAACACCAAGCAAGAACTAAGATAGCTCTAGTCCTCCTCGCCAAGCCCTGGCATAATTAACAGCATCCATCAAGGTGGGCATGGGGGAGGTTCTCATTCACATCCGTTGCTGAGTCATGCCTGAATGATGCCCATTCTAATATCAGATCATGTAAAATTTACTTCCAAATTACTCCTAGAATTAATCTGCATTCATCCAGGTAAACTGCCACTATTCTAACCAAGTTACCATTAGTTCATCTCTAGAGAGCAGAAATTAAAAGACACTTGCTCCTTGGAAGAAAATCAATGACAGACCTCGTGCACAGTCACTTCAGTCATGTCCGACTCTCTGCGACCCCATGAACTGCAGTTCCCCATGCTCCTCACTCCATGACAGCATATTTAAAAGCAGAGACATTACTTTGCCAGCAAAGGTCGGTCTAGTCAGGGCTCTGGTTTCCTCCAGTGGTCATGTATGGATGTGAACGTTGGACCATAAAGAAAGCTGAGCACCGAAGAATTGATGCTTTTGAACTGTGGTGTTGGAGAAGACTCATGAGAGTCCCTTGGACTTCAAGGAGATCCAACCCATTCATCCTAAAGGAAATCAGTCCTGAATACTCATTGGAAGGACTGATGCTGACATTGAAGCTCCGATACTTTGGCCACCTGGTGCGAAGAGTCAACTCATTATAAAAGACCCTGATGTTGGGAAAGATTGAAGGCAGGAGGAGAAGGGGATGACAGAAGATGAAAAGGTTGGATGGCATCACGGACTCAATGGACATGAGTTTGCACAAGCTCTGGGAGTTGGTGATGGACAGGGAGGCCTGGCGTGCTGCAGTCCATGGGGTCACGAAGAGGACATGACTGAGCGACTGACTGACAACAACAGCAAGAGAGCAGAAAACAGTCAGGCGTTTCTAACTCAGTGAGGCTGAGCTTCTGCAAATTCAAGTCTTATCACGTACTTCCCAATTAATTGCTTCCTTTATTCTTAAAGACCCAAGTACTGAACATGTCCTACCAAGCCCTCAAGGACGTGGCCCCGGACTACGTGCTGTTCAAAATTGTCCTCATTCTCTCTCTCTAACTAGACAGGCATTTCCAAGCCCTTGACCTTCTGGCCTTGACTTCCCCTTTTGAAATAACTTCCTTTCCTCTTTCTCTGGTTGATTCTTCTTCTTTTTGAATTTAACTCAATTACTGTTCCTCAGGGACATCACTCCTCTCACCCCTGACTTCCCCAGAAGTCATAGCCTCAAAGTGCCATTCATCTCATTCACAGTGTGCTTGGTGACTGCACTTAAATAATCTATTGTGCAATTCAGAGTTTAATTAATTATACAAATATTAGGCTTTAAGCTTCATAACTGCAAAAACTCTCACTATTGCATTTTGGAATTTTGTCTCCAGTGTTGCAGAAATAGTTGATGATTAGAAAATACTCCTGAAAGGCTGAGCAGCTCGAAGGATAAGTTTTCTAAGTAGAGAGATACATAAGTAAACATTTCTATCCAGATTGTCATTTGAAACTTCAGTGCAAAGAATCAAACAATTCTAGTTGAGTAACAAAAAGGAGAAATGTTGCTCATTGATAGAAATACCCCACAATGGGGAGAGTGTAGTCCACATAATATGGTGGGAGAGAAACGGCAGGGTGCATAGATTTCACTCAGGACTTCTAAGTACAAAGGCAGGACCTAAAACCCTCCAGCCTGGAGGCTGTGCTCCAGGGAATTCTTTAGTCAATAATTTGCTAGTACAGTTGGTTCTAGTAAAATCCAAAAGAAGGCAAAATTTAAAAAAATGAAATTTCTTTCATAATCTTTCATTTAAGGTGAGGAAATTGAGAATCCACCCCCCCGCAAAACAACAAAGGCAGGTAGCCAGATTCGTAGCAGAGGTGGGATTCGATATAGCCAAAAAGCAGAGTTAATACCTGCTTTGAAAATTTTGACCATCTTATAAGACTTGAATGAATTATAAAATTAATGGTTTATAAACCTATTATTGAGTTAAATGAAACATCCACTAGCACATTTAAAGCAGTTATTTCCCAATCTCTTCTGAGCTTATTCACCAAAGGAACAGTTGAATGCATTTCTAATCAGCTACAAATTCAAATGTGAAAAGATCATTTGGTCCATTAAAAAAAAAAAAAAGACAGTGGTGGACTTTCCAAAGGTATCATTATTGTTATACTTATATTCCAGAGAGGAAAACACGCTCTTCAAGAATTGCTGCTGTGCCCTCTGCTTACATTTGAAACATTTAAACATCTTTGATTGCATGCAGTTAAATACAGGGCTTCAAATGCATACAATCAAATATGTTTAAATGTTTCAAAGAGTTCTACCTTTGGAAAAAAATAACAGCTTCTCTAAATCTTAGCAGGGTGGATTGTTGGGAAAATAACAAACTTTATTTTTTCTAAATTACTTTTTTTCTCTGATGTATTTCCAGAGGCACAATTTGGAGGGAGTATTGCATAGTAAGTCAGTTGTTAATACTCATTCTGCAGTGCACAGTGGAGAGCTGCTTAAAGCCACTTGTAATAAAGATGTTTCTAGAAATACTACTTGCTCACTACATTGAGAACAGCATCACGTCAGTCAGTGAAGTTATACCCTTTTTGTAATGCATGCAGAGAAGTGTAGAAGAGCACTTGTAATAAAGAGGTTTCTAAGAACGATAAGAAAGTCAATGTTAGTGATTGTTTTTTGAGGCTGCCTACTGTTATCAACAAAAAAAATCACTGAAAACAGAAAGAAAATGAAGGAATGAAGGATATATTACTAGTATTAAAAGCTGTAATTAGCATACATTATGGAGAAGGCAGTGGCGACCCACCCCAGTACTCTTGCCTGGAAAATCCCATGGACAGAGGAGCCTGGTAGGCTGCAGTCCATGGGATCGCTAAGAGTCGGACACGACTGAGTGACTTCACTTTGACTTTTCACCTTCATGCACTGGAGAAGGAAATGGCAACCCACTCCAGTGTTCTTGCCTGGAGAATCCCAGGGACCGGGGAGCCTGGTGGGCTGCCGTCTATGTCTGGGCATCTGGGATCTCACAGAGTCGGACACGACTGAGGCGACTTAGCAGCAGCAGCAGCAGCATGCAGTATTTAAAGTATCAAAAAATAAAACAATGGTGATCCTGTATTAAAATTTATATCCTTAAATAAAAGCTTTAATATTATAATTTGAAGTCTAATCTCAAATTGTGATGATAGACTTTATGCTAATAATTATAATCATTATTATTATTTCCTTTCCTAATTTTTAAACAAAAATATTAACCTAAATAATTTTATAGTGAATGAATTATAGTATTTTTATTTTTATGTTTATAAGATAATAATGTCTGAAATTAAACTTAAAAATAATTTAGAGGAAAAGTAAAAATATTAAATTGGTAAAAATGAAAATCATTTTGTGTACCTAATATTTATTTGTAATGAAGAGCCAAAAGTTGGATAGCTGGCATGTGAAGTGGCTTCCTTTGGTATAAAGTCACATTCATATATATAAATGCCACTGTGCTGTGCTTAGTCACTCAGTTGTGTACAACTCTTTGCGACCCCATGGACTGTAGCCTGCCAGACTCCTCTGTCCATGGGGATTCTTTTGTCAGGCAAAAATACTGGAGTGGGTTGCCATGCCCTCCTCCAGGGGATCTTCCCAACCCAGGGACTGAACCCAGGTCTCCCACATTGCAGGCAGATTCTTTACCATCTGAGCCACCAGGGAAGCCCATAAATATATTACACTTGCAACATAAGTTTCAAAACCTGCATATTTTGATGTGAATATGTGATAACATATGTACTCTGATAAGTCAAAAAAGGTCTGTTAAATGGAGACACCCTTATAGGAAGAAGTTGCAATTCTACAATGATTAAAAAGAATCCATCATTTGCATAAGATGTTCATTCAATACAATGTTCATTTTCAAAAAACAGAAACACTCCTGAAAAGCTGTCAAATGAAGCAGGCTTAGGAGGGCTGTGGTCTTCAACAGTATGTGTTTAATGTGCTCATAATTACTAAACAGCAAGGTCTGTGTTGATAAAATGAATGTAGGTTAAAAGTGGGCTTGCTTTGAGAATCATAAACCTAGTTCCACAGTACTTAACTTCATCCTGCCCAAGGTGACACTCATCCTTTTCTTCCTGCTTACGGTCTTGGCTGTTGCCTTTGACTACAATAAATGGAGCTTGGAAAGTAGAAAGAAATAGGAGAGAAGAAAGAACTGGGTCTGGG
This sequence comes from Bison bison bison, assembly GCF_000754665.1. Taxonomy (NCBI): domain Eukaryota; kingdom Metazoa; phylum Chordata; class Mammalia; order Artiodactyla; family Bovidae; genus Bison; species Bison bison. The sequence goes on from NW_011495041.1 coordinate 5,223,401, forward strand.
AATGAAGACGAAGACTGTGCACACCTGTATTACGGCCTCTCAGCTTCTGTTCTCACTACTTCTCTACACGTAAACTTGTGCGTAAGAGCCTCATACAACCACCTACCGCGATGAACTTGTCAATTCAAAAGGGAGCGTGAATAGCCTTTTAGAGAAGGATGCTGAGATAATGGGATGTCCTCAAGCGAAAGAACTAAGGTGGACCTCCAGCTCATATGCACATGAACATGAACTCGAAATGGATCACTGACTTAAGCAAAAGAGTTAAAATTATACAATTCTTAGAAGAAAACACAGAAGTAAATCTTTGTGGGTGAGAGTTAGACAACAGTTTCTTAGCAACAACAGCAAAAGGCAGAAGCAACAAAAGAAAAAAAAAAGTAGATAATTTGGCTTTATCATAATTAAAACCTTTTGCTTCAAAGAATACCATCAAGAAAGTGCACAGAGCACCCATAATGAGAGAAAATAATTGCGACTATATATTTAAGAGATTTTCATGTAGAATATATAAAGATTTCTTACAATTCATCAGTAGAAAAAGAAAAGTCCAATTAAAAATGGGCAAAGTATTTGACGACACAGTTGTCCAAAGAAGTTATACAGTTATGCACAATATACAATGTATAAAGACAAAGTACATAAGCTCATGAAAAGATGCTCAATACCATTCCTTCCTTATTAGATAAATGCAACTTTAGGGATTCCCTGGCAGTCCAATGGTTAGGAATCAGCACTTTCACCACCAGGACCTGGGTTCAATCCCTGGTCTGAAAATTAAGATCCCACAAGTCTTGTGATGTGGCCAAAAAATAAAATAAATAATTGCAAGTTAAAAACACAAGGAGATATCCTCTCACACTCACTAGGATAAATAAAATTAAAAAAAATATATATGTAGTCAATAGCAAGTGTTGGTGAAGATATGGAGAAGCTGGAACCCTCATGCTGATGAGAGTATAAAATGGTGCAGAAGCTTTGAGAAAAAAAAGCATTTCTTCAGAATTTTAATTTGGAGCTCATAAGATCCAGTAATTTTACTCCTAACTATATATCCAAGATAATTGAAAATCTATGTCCACATAAAAGCTTGTGTTCATAGTAGTACTCTTCATAATAGCCAAAACTGTCCACCAATTAAGGAATAGAGAGACAAAATTTGGTATATCCTTATGCTGCTGCTGCTAAGTCGCTTCAGTCATGTCCAACTCTGTGCAACCCCATAGACGGCAGCCCATCAGACTCCCCCATCCCTGGGATTCTCCAGGCAAAAATACTGGAGTGGGTTGCCATTTCCTTCTCCAATGCATGAAAGGAAAAGTGAAAGTGAAGTCCCTCAGTCATGTCTGACTCTTAGCGACCCCATGGACTGCAGCCTACCAGGCTCCTCCGTCCATGGGATTTTCCAGGTGAGAGTACTGGAGTGGGGTGCCATTGCCTTCTGCAGGGTATATGCATATAATGGAGTGTTATTTGGCCATAAAATTAAATGAGGCATCGGCATGCTATAACATGGATGAGACTTGAAAGTATTATGCAAAGTGAAAAAAAGTTTAAAAAGAGTTCATATTGTATCATTCCATTTTTGCACTGTACTCAAACAGGCAAATTTGCTTGTCTCTGTCTGGGAGGGGAGGGTTGTTAAATGGCCGTGGGGCCATAAAGAATGACTATGGAGGGGTACATGTTTTGAGGTGTTGAAATGACAGATAGTTGTGACAGTTGCACAAACATTGTAAATATATATCCACCTGTGCTGTGCTGTCATTTCAGTCGTGTCCGACTGTGTGACCCCATGGACTGTAGCCTGCCAGGCTCCTCTGTCCGTGGGATTCTCCAGCAAAGAATCCTGGAATGGGTTGCCATGCCCTCCTCCAGGGGATCTTCCCAAACTAGGGATCAAACCGGCATTTCTTCTCTCCTGGACTGGCATCTGTGTTCTTTACCACTAGTGCCACCTGGGAAGCCACGAATACCAATGAAATGAACACTTAAAAAGTGAATGTTACGGTATGTGAATTATATCTGAATAAAGCTGTTAAGGAAAGGGCACTGGACTTGTCCAGGTAAAATACCTTTTGAGTCCCCTCCACCAAAAAGATATTGTTCACGCTTCAGGAACCTGAAATAGCGAAGATCAGATTTTAAAAGCTACGGCAAAAGCAGATTTAAAAATATTTGACGCTCATGAGGACAGACTGCACATGACGATGAATGCAATGAGGACGGATTTGTTTACATCCTTGATACATGAAAATCAGCCAAATTTATGGGGGGAAAATAAATGTTTGCTTGTGTCTGACTCAACATATTGCTAAGTACTGCCACTTAATCAGACGCCTATCTCCATTTATTTTTATAACTTCTCTCTCCATTTTCTTCATGGTTAAATCGCATGATATGTGTTGTTCTGCTTCAGAAAGAACCATCTGTTGTGTAATTATCACCAGGGGCTAACCATTCCCTCAAGGTGCAGAAATTCAGCATTATAGGTAATATGAATGCATAATTTATTATGCCTGTGTACCTAATTGAAAACACAAATGTATCCAGTTAGAACTGTATTTGATCAAGAATTTTATGCTTTGAAAAATGGCATTTTTCTCTCAAACTTGTGAAAAAAATAACTTTTAAAACTCAAAATTTACTGGGGAATATTTTTTTTAATCTGAGATTTCTTGGCTTTGAAATAACTGCATTCAACTCAGAGAACTCAAAGGCAGAAAAATAATGTCTATGAAAAAAAGAGGAAATATTCACTGGTATAAAGTCATATGTGATTTTGAAGCTGTATTACTGTTTGCTGATGCTGCTGCTAAGTCGCTTCAGTCGTGTTACTGTTTAGGACCATAGAAAGGGCAATTATAATATGTAACAATATCAACCAAAACATAGGCACCAAACTTCACCATAATGTTTTGTTTTGTTTCTGCTTTCTAAACTGATAAGCTGGAGGGAAGAAACAAAAATAATAAAAATAATCATTAACCACTGAGTATATTTTCCATTATATCATACCCTCATTTTAGTCCCTAGATACAGATATCTGTATCTATTAGGCAAATTGTGTGTCAATAGAAATGTTTCATTTTCATGAGGGCATCAGCTTTTATTTACAAAATAGAAAAATGAAAATAGAGCATATTCATTTCCATCTGGTACACTGTCTTTAAATATTCCTCCTCCCTCAATAACATGGTTTCCAAAATTCATAAGATCTTTAAAATTAACACTTGGGTATGCTGGCTCCAATTCTTTCTCATATGAGTTACTAAAACCCACACTAAATAACAAATTATTTTGAAGTTTCATACTGTGATTCGTAATGTACCCCGTAGGAACTCACAGCGACCCTGCTTTTATTATGCTCTTGAATTCTGAGAGCTGCTGTCAGGCTGAAAACATGTAGTTTAGATCCATACCCTCAGTAGCCTCGAAGTAACCTTCTAACCCTAGAATTCACATAGATAATAATAGGTTTAATTAAAAAATGATACATGCCCCACATCATATGTCATCAAGAAAGTGCAAACTAAAAACAGTCAGATACCTCTACATACGTATCTATTAGAATGGCCAACATCTGGAATGATGACCACACCAAATGCTGGCAAGGATGTGGGGACAACAGGAACTCTCATTCATTGATGGTGGGAACGCAAAATGATGCAGCCACTTTGGAGGATAGCTTGGTGGTTCCTTACAAAATGAAACACACTCTTAGTATAGGACCCAGCAATCATGATTCTTGTTATTTACTTGAAGAAACTGAAAATGTATGTCTGCGCAAGAGCCTACACATGGATCTTTGTAGCAGTTTTATTTGTAATTGCCAAAATTTAGAAGGAACCAAGTATCCTTCAGTTGCTGCTGCTGCTGCTCCTAAGTCGCTTCAGTCGTGTCCGACAGCAGCCCACCAGGCTCCTCTGTCCCTGGGATTCTCCAGGCAAGAATACTGGAGTGAGTTGCCATTTCCTTCTCCAGTGCACACATGCACGCTAAGTCGCTTCAGTCGTGTCCGACTCTGTGCGACCCTATGGACAGCAGCCCACGAGGCTCCTCTGTCCACAGGATTCTCTAGGCAAGAATACTGGAGTGGTTGCCATTTCCTTCTCCATGTCCTTCAGTAGATGAGCGGGAAAACAACAACAACAAAAAAAACTGTAGTACATCCAGATAGTGCAATATTATTCAACACTGAAAGGAAATGAGCTATCGAGCAATGAAAAGACATGGAGGAATCTTAAATGCACATTCCTAAGTGAAAGAAAGTCATCCAAAAAGGCTAAACAATATATGACATTCTGCAAAAGGCAAACTATGGAGACAGTAAAAGATCGTTGGTTATTGGGGTGGGGTTGGAAAGAGGAAGAATTGGTGGAGCACAGATTTTTTAGGCAGTGAAACTACCCTGTATGATGATATGGTGATGGGCACTCTCCATTACATATCTGTCCAAATGCACAGAACATGCAACATCAAGAGTGACCCCTAAGGTAAGCTTCAGGGGAAATGATGTATCAATGTAGCTTTACTGGCCTTGACAGATGGGTCACTCTGATGAGAGACATCTATAATGAGAGACATCTATAATGAGGGAAGCCATGCATGTTGGGGGCAGGGGATACTTGAAAAACCTCTGTATCTTCCTCTCAATGTGACTGTGAAACTAAAACTGCTCTCCCCCAAAAAATGTTTTTAAAAATCACACAGGTAAAGTATATTTATTTTAAACATATAAAATTATTAATAACTTAAATTGTTCCTCTGCTACTGATTTTCAATGCAGCATCAAGACTGAATTTGTGAACATTTTACCAGCTATTCAATTCAGTTCAGTCTCTCAGTCATGTCTGACTCTTTATGACCCCACGGCCTGCAGCACACCAGGTTTTCCTGTCCTTCACCAACTCATGAAGCTTGTACAAACTCATGTCCATCGAGTCGGTGATGCCTTCCAACCATCTCATCCTCTGTCAGCCTCTTCTCCTCCCTCCTTCAATCTTTCCCAGCATCAGTGTCTTTTCAAATGAGTCAGTTCTTTGCATAAGGTGGCCAAAGTATTGGAGTTTCAGCTTCTGCATCAGTCCTTCCAATGAATATTTAGGACTGATCTCCTTTAGGATGGACCGGTTGGATCTCCTTGCAGTCCAAGGGACTCTTAAGAGTCTTCCCCAACACCACAGTTCGAAAGTATCAATTCTTTAGCACTCAGCTTTCTTTATAATCCAACTCTCACATCCACACATGACTACTGGAAAAACCATAGCTTTGAATAGATGGACCTTTGTCAGCAAAGTAATGTCTCTGCTTTTTAATATTGGTGTCTACGTTGGTCATAGCTTTTCTTCCAAGGAGAAAGCATCTTTTAATTTCATGGCTGAAGTCACCATCTGCAGTGATTTTAGAGCCCCCAAAAATAAAGTCTCACTGTTTGCATTGTTTCCCCATCTATTTCCCATGAAGTGATGGGACCAGATGCCATGATCTTAGTTTTCTGAATGTTGAGTTTTAAGACCACTTTTTCACTCTCCTCTTTCACTTTCATCAAGAAGCTCTTTAGTTCTTCTTTGCTTTCTCCCGTAAGGGTGGTGTCATCTGTTTATCTGAGGTTATTGATATTTCTCCCAGCAATCTTGATTCTACCTTGTGCTTCATCTGACAAATGTGATCCACTGGGGAAGGGAATAGCAAACCACTTCAGTATTCTTGCCTTGAGAATCCCACAAACAGTATGAAAAGGCAAACCAGCTATTACTGAAAGGAATGTTTGTGGTCTAGTTGTCTAGTGGTTTACAGGGTGTGTACCTGGGATTATTTTATCATGGTTGCCTGGAAGTTAGTTACTAACTGGAGACTCTCCCAGCCCAGCCCAGGCCTGAATCAAAAACTAAGGGCTGGGGCTGAGGCAACCTGTGTTTTAACAAACTCTCCAGATGGTTTCCATGCACGTGAAAGTCAGGGACTGCTAGTCTAGTTTATTCCAACTTCTCTCATCACTCACAGGTAAGTCAGCTTCTCTCATCCCTCACCAGTAAGTCGCCTTCTGTCCACCTGGTGCTCCATTATGGATGCCTTTCATGAGAATGGTCATTTCCGTGTGTCAGGAATTAAGTGGCCATCTGCTGTGCTTGAATGTCCAGCATTTTTTGGAAACTCCACTTAGTACTTTGATTGTTTCATGCCATATGTGTCCCACCTTCCCAAAGTAGATATCCAAATACTACATTTCCAACTGGTCACCTTGTTACCATGGTTATTCTAATAGATGCACTTAAGTGAGAATTGGAGGTAGAAGGGAGAAGCCTGAATTGATGGCCACAACAATCAGGCCAATCTTCAGACAAGTACAGTGGTGCAATGGCTGGTCCATTCGATAGCCTTGTCAATGCCAAGTGGCAATGATGGTATTTTTACTAGGACAGTCTGACTATGAGGCTGGGCATAGCCCTTGGCTCTGTTATTTTGGACTCTAATCACCAAGCCTGATTGTTTGCCCCTCCTGGAAAATTCTGTTAATTCTCTAATTTCCTTTAGTACAAACTTGCTTTTCAACCTTGCTAGAGAAGATTCTGTAGTTTCCAATTCAGAGTACTGAATGAAAAGAACATTTGTTATTATCAAAAACTCTGTGTCTTTGGCTGTAATTGGCAGGTGAGCTTTACCCTTGGCATTAGCTGTTTTCTGAGTTCTAAAGTGCTTCTGTCCTCTACAGCACAATGTGAGTGCCATCTCCATGTCGGAGTCCGTTGCCACCTTCTCGTGACAAGGGACAGCTTCTCTGCCCTTGCAGTGTGCTTCCAACCTCTGCTCTGCATCTCCCTCATTAGGCTGTCGCATCCTGCGTGCCTCGATTTGTTTCTGCACGTTGTTTATTGTCCCCGCTTCAGTTCCCTCAGGATTGTCCTTGAATGGTGCTTTGCTGGTGGGATGGTTTTATGCTTCCTGGTGTTTTGTCAGGAACGGCTTCCAAGATGGGCCTGACCTTAACCCTGCACGGAGCCCAAGTCCGTGCACTCCTTCACATCCAAATGGCTCATTCCCTTTCTGTTTTGACCTGAGGCACTGGGAATTTATTATTTAATCATCTTATATCCATTTTGTGGTAAAGTGCAGTTCCAAGACTGGACCTTCTTTATCAAAAAACAGGAAAGATATGGTATTTGGTAGGGCTCATTGTGAATTAAATTTTAGAAATGTTGAATTTTATGTTGGTAAGGAATTGGTTAGTCTCTGACCCTGATTTTGAGAAGATGAAGGAGAAAATAACCCAATGTCAAGAAATCGAAATGCAATTAAAGGATAGATAGAAGATCAAGAAAAGGTAGCCTTGTATTACCCAAGAAAGACAGAAGAATTTAAATGACTTAATTTAATACAAGAGAGTCATTTTACTAGTGTTGGAAGTTATCTTCCAACTCTTTACTAAAATATGAATTCATATTCATATTTCAAAGGTTCAGTCTATGAGTGAAGATAAATAGAGGCAGTGAATGTACACCACCAATTTTAGGAATATTTTTCTGAACCAATAAATAGAAATAAAATGATAATTCTAGTAAGACACATATAAAATGCAAGACCTGAAAACTAATTATATATCTCACATTGAAGCAGACATTAATGTTATTAAAGATGCAGAGTTTTACTTCCAAAATAAATAAAATTTATTCTTCACAACAGAATTATTAATAGGATCATAGTTTATTAATCTGTTTATTAATCTTCCTCTAGTGAATGATAGCCATTTTTTTGTCTTCAATGCTATACGCTGTAGCAAAGAGTCACAAAAGTAAATTATCCTGCTACCAAATAAATGGTCTGTTTATTAAAAAAAAAAACTATGGAGAAAAATAAAAATTAAATGTTGCTAATTCTAAGGCAAATTGCATCAGAATGTTTATAAATGATCCATTCTCCAATAAATGGAGGTAATTTATGTTTGCTTTCTGGATCAATAAATAAACAATTTAGATGGAATGGTTCCCAACATTTGACTGGCTCTGTCATCATGTTTCTTGCTTTTTTCCCCCCACAAATTATCTAGTAATAGTAGGTCATTAAACTTGTAATCCATTTAACAAATGCTAATACTGTAGATGTGTATGGCCATATCTTCAGTTTATCCTTTTACTAAATTATATATTTATTTGGGATAAAATTGAACTTCTATTTAAAGCAGGTATGAGGCTCCTGGCTTAGAATAGGTGAGAGATGATAAAAAGCATTCATTAGGGCAGTAATACAGAGAGGAGGATATCCATTTTAGAAATAGGTCATGAAATCAGTAGGACTTCATGATCGATTAGTGAAATCAGCAAATATAAACTCTTTGTAGCTTAGATGTGAATGAAAGGAGTGACGGAAAGGCAGCATCCAAATAAAAATCAAAAAGCTAAGAAATATAATCTTTATGGTGGAAGAGATGCTGTGCATTATATGTTCAGGTTATATGAGAGGGAGAGGTGAAAGAGCTGATGATAACCAATATTTATTGAAGCCTCCAAGTACTTTGTAAGTATCTCATTTAATACTCACAACTACTCACTCCAGTATTCTTGCCTGGAGAATTCCAAGGACTGAGGAGCCTGGTGGGCTACAATCCATGGGGTCATGAAGAGTCGGACACAAGTCGGACACAACTGAGCAACTACCACACACAAATGTCATATCAGCCCGGCGCTCTGTGATGGGAAGGGGGATGGAGGCTCAAAGCGGGGGTATATATACATACATATGTATACATATATGTATGGTGGCTCAGATGGTAAAGAATCTACCTGCAATAGGGGAGACCTGGGTTTGATCCCCTGGAGAAGGAAATGGCAACCCACTCCATAGTACTCTTGCCTGGAGGCTCCTCAGTCCATGGGGTCACAAAGAGTCGGACACTACTGAGCAACTTCACTTTCACTTTATATATATATACACATACATATACATACATATATATATATAATTGATGATTTGCATTGTTGTAGGGCAGAAACCAATATAACGTTTTAAAGCAATTATCCTTCAATTAAAAAGTAAATAAATAACCCTCCCCCAAAACATCATATCATATTTTATAGTTAAGGAAACAGAGGCACAGAATCCTAAATAATATACTCAAGTCCACTACTACAGCTTGTAGTGATAGAGGCTGACTCTGGTCTCTTGAACTCACAACTGTGTCCCACTAGAGAGGAGAGAATGAATGAAGTCCCAGAGGAGATGTGACGAAGCAGAAGGGCAGATGAAGGTTTAATCTGAAAGAAAAATTCTCTGGGACCCAAGGAAATGACATAAAGGTAGGTCAGATGCTTATAGCGTTTTTAAAAGATGAGATAAGAAGTTGAGGTTCTTAATATCTGCAATCTCTCTTTTACTTAATGAAGACGAAAGCAAGGCTGCCTCTCAACATTCTAAAGCAGGGAGAGTGTCGAAGAGTTACTCTTAAAACACTTGCCAAAGGAATTATTGCCTGAATGCGTGAGGGAAGAAGGGTAATTTTCATTATATTTCTAATGATTTCACTGTGCAAGAAACCTGAAAAAATCATTACAAAGTGACCATATGGTGATATTACTCTACATAAAAAGCAGGAAAAATGAGGACTCTTTTTAAAAATTCAGGCTAGCTCAGAATAACAAAGAATAGATGGATACCTATTTCTGAGCTACATTATGTAAATTTGATTTTTAAAATCTCATAAAAACAAAAATCCGGTTTTAAGGAATACAAAGCAAATGTAAGAATTAAATTATGCCTTCATCTTCTAAGGAATAAATCCAAGTTGCTATAGAGAAATTTATCTTTACTATTAATCAATATAATTTCATAAAGCTGAAAGAGACTTGGGCATCGGATGACCCAAACACTTCACTTCTCAGAACAGGAAATTAAGGGCCTGTGAAGTGTATGACTTGCTCAAAATGGGCAGTTCATTGCTAGGAGAACCGAGACTCTCTTAGACTGCAGTCTTCGCCCCCTTATTTTGTGTGTGTGGTCAGAAAAAAGGTTGCGTCTCATACGCATTTTCCGTTTCTGTGTTATTCTATCACCTATGTCAATTACTCTTCTGTAACAGATGTATAAGCTCTTAATTGATCCTGAGGGTCAGATAAGGGAACTAACATTTACAGAAGGTGAGCTCTTCACCAGGATCATGGCTAAGCACCTCTATTTGGGCTTTATCATACATAATTACTTTAAGTATTTATTGATGGCCCCATTTATCTTCACGGTTGAAAGAACTGCAGTTGAGGGAGGTTAAATAACTCACACCAGGTCGTATGTGGCCAATTTCTTCCGCATGCACTGCAAAATACTGTGATGTTTGCATCTTTTAATTATGTGCTTTTGTTTTCCCTGTGAGGTTTAATTTTTTTTTTTTTTTTTTTTTTTTTTTTTAAATTTT
>NW_011495041.1:5233902-5235054 GCF_000754665.1 Bison bison bison
CAGTATTCATCCCACTAGCATAATATCTAAGACAGAACTATGTCATACCATATTCTTTTTTTTTTTTTCTGAAAAATTTCACAATATAATGTTGATAGTTTACCATGAAGAAATTAAGAAAAGAGAATAGTTTCTAATGTTTATCCAAGTATTGACTGTTCGTAGTGCTCTTTACTCCTTCCTGTATTTCCCAGTTTTGTTTTGATATTATCATCATTCATAAAGGACTTTATCATTTTTTATAGCTCGTGCATGCTTCCTTAGCTTTCATTTCTCTGAAGGTGTTTTCACCCCCATTTCAAAAGATACTTTCAATGAATATCTATTACAGAATTGACAGCTTTAATTTTTCAGCACTTTATTTTTTTTTTTTGATAAATTTAACACCTTTTATTGCCATACCTCATTTTACTGTGCTTTGCTTTAGTGAGCTTTATAGATACATGTTTTTTTTTTTTTTTTTTCCTTGTTAATTTTCTGTTTAGTTGATCTATCCATAAGTGTGAGTGGGGTATTAAAGTCTCCCACTATTATTGTGTTATTGTTAATTTCTCCTTTCATACTTGTTAGGATTTGTCTTACATACTGCGGTGCTCCCATGTTGGGTGAATATATATTTATAATTGTTATATCTTCTTCTTGGATTGATCCTTTGATCATTATGTAGTGACCTTCTTTGTCTCTTTTCACAGCCTTTGTTTTAAAGTCTAATTTATCTGATACGAGTATTGTGACTCCTGCTTTCTTTTGGTCCCAATTTGCATGGAAAATCTTTTTCCAGCCCTTCACTTTCAGTCTGTATGTGTCCCCTGTTTTGAGGTGGGTCTCTTGTAGACAACATATGTAGGGGTCTTGTTTTTGTATCCATTCAGCCAGTCTTTGTCTTTTGGTTGGGGCATTCAACCCATTTACGTTTAATGTAATTACTGATAAGTATGATCCGGTTGCCATTTACTTTATTGTTTTGGGTTCGAGTTTATACACCATTTTTGTGTTTCCTGTCTAGAGAATATCCTTTAGTATTTGTTGGAGAGCTGGTTTGGTGGTGCAGAATTCTCTCAGCTTCTGCTTGTCTGAAAAGCTTTTGATTTCTCCTTCATACTTGAATGAGATCCTTGCTGGGTACAATAATCTGGGCTGTAGGTTATTTTC
>NW_011495041.1:5235855-5240673 GCF_000754665.1 Bison bison bison
ATCTGCTGGGTATTCCTCTGTCTCTTCATCTTGTTTAAATTGCTGAGTTTGGGAGTCCTTTCTGTATTCTGGCAGTTTGTGGAGTTCTCTTTATTGTGGCGTTTCCTTGCTGTGTGTGGGTATGTAGAGGTGGCTTGTCAAGGTTTCCTGGTTAGGGAAGCTTGTGTCGGTGTTCTGGTGGGTGGAGCTGTATTTCTTCTCTTTGTTCAGTCGCGCTAGCTTAGTTCCTCTTATCCCTGCAGAATCCTGTCTGAAAGAGACAATGAAAGTAGAGTCTACTGAAGGGCCAGCATCATGATGGGAGCTCCGTGCCCCTGAGTGAGTGAATGAAAGTTGCTCAGGCTTGTCCGACTCCTTGCAACTCCATGGACTGTAGCCCGCCAGGCTCCTCTGTCCATGGGATTTCTCAGGCAAGAATTCTGGAGTGTGGAGCCATTCCCTTCTCCAGGAGATCTTCCCCACCCAGAGATCAAACCCAGGTCTCCTGCATTGCAGGCAGATTCTTTACTAACTGAGCCATCAAGAAATCCTGCCCCGAGACCACTCAAACCTGAAGAATCCTTCATCCCATATTTCCTCTAAAACGTGTTATCAAATCTGTGTCTCCTAAAAGAACATTAGTTTGGCATAGCCCAAGTCACGTGTATAAACTCGGTGATATGGGAAACTGGGAAATGTAGCTTATTAGATTCTCTGCAGGAAATATTTGGAAATCTCAAAATACAAAGAAGGATTTCAACATCCTTTGGTAGCCCAAACTTAAAACTTCCCAACATAGATCAACACTCTCCCAAATGCAAAAAAAAAAAGGAGAGCTGCAGGCTACACTCCCCCAACCCAGGAAAATAGAACGTCATTATAAAACTGAAAACAGGTTCACTTTCTGATGAGAGGTCCCACATCTCATCAGCCTCTGGATCAGCTTCAAGTCCAATAAATTATTTCTTCCTCATCCAGTTCAGTCATATTATCACTTTAAGATTCTTCTGTAACATGAGAGAAATATGAAAATTTAACCACTTCACAGGTAATTTACATGTAATTAGGGGAAGAGAGTGAAGAGGAAATTAGTTAATGTGTGTGTGTGTGTATGTGTGTGTGTGTGTATATAAAACACAGCAAAGAAATGAGAAAAAGTGAGGAGGAAGTACCGTTCTTATTTCTCTAGGGAGAGCAGCTGGCTGCACTGCAGTCCAGAGTCTTGTTCTCAGGTCTGCAGATCCAAGGCGGCAATGTTCCAGAAGCCAGACAGAGTTCAGGAAAACGGAATCACACTCTTCCAGGAATCTTTTTGATAAGATACACACATACACACACTCTCTCACTTTTGGAATATACCCCACCCCATCAATTTATTTGGCAATAAACATGCAGATCTAATTTTTAAAGACCAGATGTTTACATTATTTAAAAAGATGCCTAATTTAGTAGTAGCTTGATAGGCAATTACATTAAGTATACATTTTTAAATGCTTCAGAATCTATAACTTATTAGCTTTCTTCAGTACAAAATGGGAGAGAGGGAGGTGGAAGGGAAGGGGGAGAAAGGCTGAGATTTTAGAGAGACCGAGATGGAGAGAGACTGAGATTCTTGAACAAGAATCTGTCTTTGTGCCATTGTCAACAGGGAATGAAACCTCTGATATTTCTATCGCTTGATGTATTTTGTAGGGAACAAGTAATAGAGCTGCTGCCCAATAACTAAGTAAACAAAAGGACCAAAGCAAATTTTGGCAACATTTATCTCCCCCTTTACTGTATTGCAACTCAGATCTAATTTTGAGGAATTGACACGAAACTACCATTTTTGTGTAAAATCACACAGCAATGGTGCTAAATCTGCCTCCTGCTGAATTTGTCTCCTACCATTAGCATGAGGCTTCCCAGGTGGCAGAGTGGTAACAAATCTACCTGCAATGCAGGAGACCCAGGTTTGATCCCTGGGTCAGGAAGATCCCCTGGAGAAGGGAATGGCAACCACTCCAGTATTAAGCCTGGAGAATCCCATGGACAGCGGAGCCTAGAGGGCTACACACATACACTACTATCGTATGGTTTTTCTCTCCCAGATTTCCACATTTAGGGTCCCACAGAGTTCCTGGGCATAATAAAATAACTTATTACTCAGGAATGCATTTTATCTGATTTAATTATCTTACACACAAATATAAAAAATTCTAACTGATTTTTTCAAAGTAAAAGCAAAATCAAAGAGTTTAGATGGTTTCCTTCCCATAATACAGACATTGAACATAAATATTTTATCATATTTTTGAAATTGCAAAAATATTTGAAGTGAAATGTTATGTTTTCATGTACATATACTGATCTTGTCATATCATTGAACTCAGCTTTTATTTTTTCCCAGAAACCAATTTACCCTCTAAAATTATTTTCTTCACTTAGTATGCATGACCTTTGCCTTTTTACTTTTCTCAGGGCTCTACAATTTTTATTTGCATCATCCCTCTCCCTGAGGAAGAATCCCACATCTTCTCCCACATTTTTTATTTAAATATTTGCTATCCCCTTCGCCACTAATGACAGGAAAGTAGCTCTCCTCATGTCTCCGGCTTCCTAAAATTTCCTATTCAGTGCATTCTTTTCACCATCACACTGATCACCCTGAAGCCAGAGAGGAATATCTAAAATATTAACTGACTTAAAATCAAGCATTCCCGTCTAGAGCTGCTGCTGCTGCTGCTGCTAAGTCGCTTCAGTCGTGTCCGACTCTGTGCGACCCCATAGACGGCAGCCCACCAGGCTCCCCCGTCCCTGGGATTCTCCAGGCAAGAACACTGGAGTGGGGCGCCATTTCCTTCTCCAAAGTATGAAAGTAAAAAATAAAGTGAAGTCGCTCAGTTGTGTCCAACTCCTATTGACCCCATGGACTGCAGCCCACCAGGCCCCTCTGTCCATGGGATTTTCCAGGCAAGAGTACTGGAGTGGGTTGCCACTGCCTTCTCCCCTGTCTAGAATAGTAGTTCTCAAAGACTGTTTCTGAGATTGGCAATATCAGCATCACCTGGGGACCAGTTAGAACTGTAACTTATCAGTCCCACCCAGGTCTCCCAAAACCCAGGGACCCAGCAAAAGCCTGCAGGCTGTTATGAAGCATGTAAAGTTTGAGAACCACTGGTGCATGAGACAAATTCTCTTTCTCAGCATGTTACACAGTGGTGTCATCCATGGAAAGGCAGCATCTGGGTCAATGGGCACTTGTTAGAAATGCCAATTCTTGGGCAAACTGGAAATAGCTAATACAACATGCCTCCATGGAATTGACATGTTATCTTGGGAAGGGATTGGAGGGGGGTGCTATGCTTTAGCAGATAAAGGTATTCGGTATTTAATCTCATACCTTTATCTGCTCTTCCCTATGATATTTTTCAGCACACAATCTGACATTGTTGTAAATATGTAAACACTTTAGATTTTAAGTTTTTCTAAAAGCCCTTAACTTTCTAAAAGTTCCCTACCAAGGGAACATTTCATGCAAAGTTGGGCTCGATAAAGGACAGAAATGGTAGGGACCTAACAGAAGCAGAAGATATTAAGAAGAGATGGCAAGAATACACAGAAGAACTGCACAAAAAAGATCTTCATGACCCAGATAATCACAATGGTGTGATCACTCACCTAGAGCCAGACATCCTGGAATGTGAAGCCAAGTGGGCCTTAGAAAGTATCATTACAAACAAAGCTAGTGGAGGTGATGGAATTCCAGTTGAGCTATTTCAAATACTGAAAGATGATGCTGTGAAAGTGCTGCACTCAATAGGCCAGCAAATTTGGAAAACTCAGCAGTGGCCACAGGACTGGAAAAGGTCAGTTTTCATGCCAATCCCAAAGAAAGGCAATGCCAAAGAATGCTCAAACTACTGGACAATTGCACTCATCTCACACCCTAGTAAAGTAATGCTCAAAATTCTCCAAGCCAGGCTTCAGCAATAAATGAACCGTGAACTTCCAGATGTTCAACCTAGTTTTAGAAAAGGCAGAGGAGCCAGAAATCAAATTGCCAACATCTGCTGGATCATCAAAAAAGCAAGAGAATTCCAGAAAAACATCTATTTGTGCTTTATTGACTATGCCAAAGCCTTTGACTGTGTGGATCACAATCAACTGTGGAAAATTCTGAAAGAGATGGGAATACCAGACCACCTGACCTGCCTCTTGAGAAACCTGTATGCAGGTCAGGAAGCAACAGTTAGAACTGGATATGGAATAGACTGGTTCCAAATTGGGAAAGGAGTACGTCAAGGCTGTATATTGTCACCCTGCTTATTTAACCCTTATATGCAGAGTACATCTTGAGAAACACTGGGTTGGAAGAAGCACAAGCTGGAATCAATATTGCTGGGAGAAATATCAATAACCTCAGATATGTAGATGACACCACCCTTATGGCAGAAAGTGAAGAGGAACTAAAAAGGCTCTTGGTGAAAGTGAAAGAGGAGAGTGAAAAAGTTGGCTTAAATCTCAACATTCAGAAAACGAAGATCATGGCATCTGGTCCTATCACTTCATGGGAAATAGATGGGGAAACAGTGGAAACAGTGTCAGACTTTATTTTTTGGGGCTCCAAAATCACTGCAGATGGTGACTACAACCATGAAATTAAAAGACGCTTACTCCTTGGAAAGAAAGTTATGACTAACCTAGACAGCATATTAAAAAGCAGAGACATTACTTTGCCAACAAAGGTCCAACTGGTCAAGGCTATGGTTTTTCCTGTAGTCATGTATGGATGTGAGAGTTGGACTGTGAAGAAAGCTGAGTGCTGAAGAATTGAGGCTTTTGAACTGTGGTGTTGGA
>NW_011495041.1:5240773-5246857 GCF_000754665.1 Bison bison bison
ACAACCGAGGATGAGATGGCTGGTTGGCATCACCAACTCGATGACATGAGTTTGGGTAAAGTCTGGGAGTTGGTGATGGACAGGGAGGCCTGGCGTGCTGCAATTCATGGGGTCACAAAGAGTCAAACACGACTAAGTGACTGAACTGAACTGAACTGAAAAGCCCTTAATCTAGCCAACATCAATGGCTTCCTATTCTTTACTGTCATTGATAAAACCAAGTATTGATAGAATTTCTGCACATGGCCTTTTGTTAGATTTATACTTTTATATCCTTTGTATTATTTAACATTTTGATTCTGTATCTGAAGGTAAAAAATTACCAACCCTCTGTTAAATATTGCCTGTTCAGACTGGCCAGCAAAGAATTTGAAAAATAATATGATTTTATGGAGTATGTGTTCTTATAACTTAGAACATTTAATTACTTGACCCCTGAAAGTAAGTGTTTTACCAACATTAAATAAATGAAATATGAGTGGGTAATTGAGTGAATCTCATGTGTATATAATTTCCTTCTGTCCCCAAGTAAAATTTTTAATTATGTTTTTCATTTATACATTTCTTTGATTGATTGATATCAATCAATTTCTGATTGATATTCTTTCTTTAAGAATGATTTTCAGTTTGGGGCTGTGTTTCCTAAATTTCTCTAGTAGGAATTATAGATTCTATCAATGAATTTAGCATTTGGTAGACTATATTACCATGCTTATAAATTCTGAAGAGCTACCACTAACAACTACCACCTCTAGTAAACTCAGTGTTTGAATTTACTATCTTTGCATCCTTCTTCCTCCTGTCTAGTTACTATGTGTGCCGTGTGCTCAGTTGCTCAGTCGTGTCCAATTCTTTGTGACTATAGCCTGCCAGGTTCCTCTGTCCATGGGATTCTCCAGGCAAGAATACTGGAGAATTCTTGGATTGCAATTCCCTTCTCCAAGGGATCTTCTCAACCCAGAGATCAAACCCAGGTCTCTTAGGTCTCCTGCAATGGCAGACCTGTTCTTTACCACTGCTGCCACCAATCCTAAAAGTCAGGGGTTAACTCAGCACTCTGGGTCTAGCTTGGTAATGTAACTCTATTTTCACATTTGTAATTATTTGTTTATATTTTTCTTCCTTGAATAAACAGTGACATTTTCAAGGACAGTAACCAGGACTTACTTATTTTGGGACTGTCTAACTCTATTGATAAGAAATATACTGTATTATTTAGACCATCTGAGCCTTGCAATAAATATTTGTTAAGTCAGCTCAGTCACATGCCCTTTGCCAGCGTGTCAGATAACTGCACAGACTATAGTTTTGTTTTAACTAATCTGACTAGAATATATTTTTTTATAGAGACAGTTTCTCCAGAATACAAAAACATCTGGTCAATTTGGTGGGGAAAAAAACATCCACAAACTGACATTATTCTTGCAAAATTGCCTATGTGTTCTTCAGTTTTTCCTCCTTTCAAATGGATGTTCTGGCATTATTAAAAAGAAAGAAAGAAAGAAAACTGCTGTGTAAATCAGACTGTGGTTTTGTCTCCCTTTCCATTCCTTCTTTAATCTCACTCAGCAAATGAATATGCCTTGCTTAGAAATGGACTTGCTATAAAAAATATTACCAACTTCACAGTGATTCTAGAATCCCATAAATTGTAATAATTAACATGACCTCCCTTTGTAATTCGATTAGCTCCAAAGGAGCACTTCTCTTCAATGGATGACCTCTGTTCTTCCTACAATATTAACTGGGCAAGGCTGTGGATGGCATTGTGAGCCAGTCCAGTGTTTTGTCCAGAAGCACACTTGTCTTGAGCTGAATCCAAGGGTATCTAGGGGCCTGGATATCTAGGGTCCTTCCTTCCTTTGCTGCTCTTCTTACCCACAGTTAACTGTGTTGTGGTATTTATATCATCAGATCAGATCAGATCAGTCGCTCAGTCCTGTCTGACTCATTGCGACCCCATGAATCGCAGCACGCCAGGCCTCCCTGTCCATCACCAACTCCCGGAGTTCACTCAAACTCAAGTCCATCGAGTCAGTGATGCCATCCAGCCATCTCATCCTCTGTCGTCCCCTTCTCCTCCTGCCCCCAATCCCTCCCAGCATCAGAGTCTTTTCCAATGAGTCAACTCTTCGCATCAGGTGGCCAAAGTACTGGATTTTCAGCTTTAGCATCATTCCTTCCAAAGAAAGCCCAGGACTGGTTGGATCTCCTTGCAGTCCAAGGGACTCTCAAGAGTCTTCTCCAACACCACTGTTCAAAAGCCTCAATTCTTCAGCACTCAGCTTTCTTCACAGTCCAACTCTCACATCCATACATGACCACAGGAAAAACCATAGCCTTGACTAGACAAACCTTTGTTGGCAAAGTAATGTCTCTGCTTTTGAATATGCTATCTAGGTTGGTCGTAACTTTCCTTCCAAGGTGTAAGCGTCTGTTAATTTCATGGCTGCAGTCACCATCTGTAGTGATTTTGGAGCCCAGAAAAATAAAGTCTGACACTGTTTCCACTGTTTCCCCATCTATTTCCCATAAAGTGGTGGGACCGGATGCCATGATCTTCGTTCGGATTATTCTTGTGAGCATGCTCAGTCGCTCAGTGGTGTCTGACTCTTTGCAACCCCATGGCCTGTAGCCCACCAGGCTCCTGGGATTTTCCAGGCAAGAATAATGGATTGGGATTCCATTTCCTCCTCCAGGGGATCTTCCCAACCCACAGATCAAACCTGCGTCTCCTGCATTGGCAGGTGGTTTCTTTACCACTAAGCCAGCAGGGAAACCCATTGATTCTCTTTAATCACTAACAATGACTTAGTTAAATGTCTACTGCTTCTACTATTCCTGTAGTTTTTTTTTTTTTTTTTTATAATCTCATTTCATTATTTGCATTGGAAAGGCAGCCTCTGAAATGATGATAGCTTAGAATTTTTGAATTTGGCAAAGATGGTAAGATCAGCAAGTGGAACAGTGATCATTTCCCCAGGACAAAATGAGAGGTTAGTTTATATCATCACTAGAGTCCATTCTTGTTCTAAAAATCTGGGGATTGAGAATCAGTAAAAGTGCAGAGCTACTCTGTGACACAGTCATGCAAGAAGCCTGCATACACAGACCTCTTTCAAGGGGTCTTCAAACAAGTCATCAGGATTTTGACCACAGAACTCTGTCCACTTGGTCACAGCTGACTGGTTAGTATAGATGAAATAGGACCTTGATGATAGCCCTGGCTACAGAGTGACTCAGTGAGATGCAGTGGTTGGGGAGTTCATTAATAGGAGCCCATACAGAGGACTGGGTTAGCTACTAGTGCCAAGAGCCATAGAAGCAGAATCATAGGAAAATAATGAAAATCATTATTATTTTCATTAAAATCATCATTAAAAAATAATGAAATCATAGAAAAATAATCATAAAAAACCAGTAAATAAAGATCAAGATTGTCAATATATCTAAGTTCCAGATCTTCATGGAATCTTGAACAAAATTCTGGCTTTCTATGATGCTCACAAAATACTCTCTATACTTCTCTATTTTCATATACACCTCATGACTAAGGTCTTAGCATCTTAGTTGACTTGAACAAGCCAAATTTTGGTAAAGTAAATGATCCTCAATAATTGTGATATAAAACTACTTATTTTTTAAAAAATCTTATATTATCTAGCAATAACTTGAATGCCAAATATTTATAGAGGTTTAATTGTATGTCTGATTAGGTAGAATATAATATTTTTATGATTCATTGTAAATTTAATTGTAAACTATTTTTAGACCACTAAGTTCACTGTTATGTGCAAACCTTTGAAAGTAAGAGTCATATAATGCCAACCAAACAGTGGAATTAAACAGAGGCACTTTGAAAAATTGAATCCATTTACACCGAGCTCTTTCCTTTCACTTCCAAATAATCTATATAGCTGTAGAAAAAGTTCAGTCTTACAAGTAAAGAGTTTTTCTACATTAAATATATATATTTATGTATATACATATGCATGTGTGTGTATTTGTGTGTAGTTTTCTTCAAGATAATGGAATTATTTGATTTGCTTCTAATTCACTTGATTTTTTAAAATCTATTTAATACCACTATATTCAAAGCTCTCAGAGTCTCACAAGGGCAAGTAATGTGATTAAGTTGACACTTTAAGGGTCATGTGGTTCAGTTCGATTACAGATTAACAAGTCTTTCATATGGAAAAAGAAGACTATATCTGCAGAAAATGAGGAAATTATGGGGTTTTTTTTTCCTTTGCTGCAGTCGTTTGATTATATAATTTAAAAGGTTTTAAAATTTTAAATAGCAATTACAAAAAACTAAAATGAAATATTTGAAGCTATTGAACTATACTGGGTTTCATGCTTTAAAAAATAATACGTACTCGAGAAGAAAAAATTGGTCCAAATTAAATGCACATTGAACAATGCTATTCACAGCACAATTATAATGCAAAGATAATGGCCTCTGGAAAAAATAACAGAAATTAAGTTAACTAAATGAATAGGGGGAAAGTGACCATTTTGATCCATTTTTAAATACCCATAGATTTCCTTTTTAAATTATGCATATAAAAGTTTTTAATTTCTGATTTTAAATTACTATATACCACAGAAGAACAATTCGAAACCAGTAGGATAAAATATATCTTCGTTCTAAGAGATGCACTGTTTTTTCATGAGATGTTGGAACTCTGTAACTGGCAGCAAAACTCAAAAGAAATAATTCTCTGTTGAGGTTCTTGCTGTGATAACTATTTTTTATTTTTGCACACACAAAAAAGAGAGAAGTTTTTCAAGTTGCCAAAAGGAGAATATAAACAAGAGATATGTGAACAATTTAGGATTCGTTCATGACATTTTGTTCTACCCCGTTGACCTTGGCATGGGAAGATCCTCATTAGCATGTGCTCTGAATCAGGATCCAGACCACCTCTCATAATACAAGATACCAGGTTCTAGCAAAGTCTAATGATCATTTCTTCAGGCCAAGGCAACTTCCTTTCCACAAGTTAAGAAAACTTTGGTGGTCTTCATATTTTCTGTCAAATTGTTATTCCTATCTGTTTAGACAGAGTATTAATTAATGACAGAAGAGTAATATTAAATCTATGCACAAATAGTGAAAATGCTGAATTTAACATTCAGGATAGCATTAAAATTAATTTTAAGGGAAACAGTAAAATGATAATCTCTATGAGGTTGATCTTCATTTTTTTAAAGTAGCATTAGTTACCAAAAAAAGAAGCTTTTAAAGCTAAATGTTTATCTCTTTTTAAGAAAACAGTTGGATTAAGTTTTTATGTTCTATGTTTACTTTTTTTCTAATATTTGCAACATGTTTTATCAAAGATCCTTTTACATAAAGATTCTTTCCCCTCTTTTAAAGGAAGGAGAAACATAAAATCTGGTCTAATTTAAATGTGCTATTTGACTTTAAAATTACTTGACAAAAGAGTAACATAACTGGAATTATTTTTAACCTGTGGCTCAGCTCTTAGCATCTAAATAAATGGTCCTAACTTCCTCTGTTTTCTTCTTTCTAGCAGGGAGGGGGTGTGTTTTAAAGAGACAGATTTCATCACATTTCAACATTTTTGTTTAGTTCTCCAACACTACTTCTGAGATGCACCTGATGACTTGATACCACTTCACATAGGAGCTAGAACTGGCTCTAGACTTATATCTCCTGTTCTTGAAAAACACTATTTTCTTTGAAATCATGATAGCCTTCTCGATCACATTCTGCCTATACTATGGTCCCTAAGGACCTCACAGTGATTCCTTCTCAGTTCAGTTCAGTTCAGTTCAGTCGCTCAGTCATGTCCAACTCTTTGTGGCCCCATGAATTGCAGCACGCCAGGCCTCCTTGTCCATCACCAACTCCCGGAGTTTACCCAAACTCATGTCCATTGAGTCAGTGATGCCATCCAACCATCTCATCCTCTGTCGTCCCCTTCTCCTCCTGCCCTCAATCTTTCCCAGCATCAGCGGCTTTTCCAATGAGTCAGCTCTTCACATAAGGTGGCCAAAGTATTGGAGTTTCAGCTTCAACATCAGTCCTTCCAATGAACACCCAGGACTGATCTC
>NW_011495041.1:5246957-5249956 GCF_000754665.1 Bison bison bison
AGTCTTCTCCAACACCACTGTTCAAAAGCATCAATTCTTCGGTGCTCAGCTTTCTTCACAGTCCAACTCTCACATCCATACATGACCACTGGAAAAACCATAGCTTTGACTAGATGGACCTTTGTTGGCAAAGTAATGTCTCTGCTTTTTAATATGTTGTCTAGGTTAGTCATAACTTTTCTTCCAAGGAGCAAGGGTCTTTTAATTTCATGGCTGCAATCACCATCTGCAGTGATTTTGGAGCCCAAAAAAGTAAAGTCTGACACTGTTTCCACTGTTTCCCTGTTATTTGCCATGCAGTGATGGGACCAGATGCCATGATCTTAGTTTTCTAAATGTTGAGCTTTAAGCCAACTTTTTCACCCTCCTCTCTCACTGTCATCAAAAGCCTCTTTAGTTCTTCTTTACTTTCTGCCATAAGGGTGATGTCACCTGCATATCTGAGGTTATTGATATTTCTCCCAGCAATCTTGATTCCAGCTTGTGCTTCATCCAGCCCAGCATTTCTCATGATGTACTCTGCATAGAACTTAAATAAGCAGGGTGACAATATATACAACCTTAGCGTACTACTTTTCCTATTTGGAACCAGTCTGTTGTTCCATGTCCAGTTCTTACTGTTGCTTCCTGACCTGCATATAGGTTTCTCAAGAGGCAGGTCAGGTGGTCTGGTCTTCCCATCTCTTTCAGAATTTTCCACAGTTGATTGTGATCCACAAAGTCAAAGGCTTTGGCATAGTCCAGAAAGCAGAAATAGATGTTTTTCTGGAACTCTCTTGCTTTTTCGATGACCCAGTGGATGTTGCCAATTTGATCTCTGGTTCCTCTGCCTTTTCTAAAACCAGCTTGAGCGTCTGGAAGTTCACGGTTCACATATTGCTGCAGCCTGCTCTACTGTGGCATATTCTAGCTGGCCCGTTTCCTGCAAACATTCACCTTCCATGGCCTCTCAGCAGCTTGAGCAACATGTCCCAATGAAATCTCCTCTTGTCTCCACTTGTGGTCATGCTCTGGACCTCCTCATGGCACTACTAATAAATGAGGAATTTCTACGTCCTGCTCTGGCTTTTCCCAGTCTCGCTCTTATTCCACCAAAGCCTATTCTCTCAACAGTTGTCAGAGAAAGTCCTTTGGAACATAGGTCAAATCTTCCCAGTTTCTGCTCCAAATACTCTCACAGCCTCCCATCACACCAAGAACACAATCCCAGGGCCTCACCAGGGGCCACAGAGTGTATCTGGGCTCATAGGTCTTCACATCCTCACAAACCCCATCCTAGCCGATCCTAAGTCTAACTCAGCACCCCAGACCCCAGGACTGTGCACCCACTGACCCACTGGCCTAGATTTCTCTCTCCTTGTTCCGTCCCTTCTTTTGGTCTCAAACATCACTTCTCAAAGAGGGGTGACAGCTCTAAATGAACATTCCAAGCTTATGTTACCCCTTAATCTACTTTATTTTTTTCTTAGTATTTATTGCTACCCAGTGGCACCCCACTCCAGTACTCTTGCCTGGAAAATCCCATGGATGGAGGAGCCTGATGGGCTGCAGTCCATGGGGTCACTAAGAGTCAGACATGACTGAGTGACTTCACTTTCACATTTCACTTTCATGCATTGGAGAAGGAAATGGCAACCCACTCCAGTGTTCTTGCCTGGAGAATCCCAGGGACGGGGGAGCCTGGTGGGCTGCCGTCTATGGGGTCGCACAGAGTCGGACACGACTGAAGTGACATAGCAGTAAAATTATACTTGCTTACATGTTTATTGTCCCCCTTGAAGGTACAATAAATCTCCCGAGGGACAAGGGCTTTATTTGTATGATTCGCTGGTCAACCTTTAGCACTGAACTTAGCTAGAATACACTTAAAAAATGTGAATACAAAGAATACAAATAAAAACAAAAAACCCAAATAACAACCAAAAAAAAGAAAAGAAAAGAAAAGAATCTTCCCTCTTGAAAACACTGCTTCTTCCAGCTCACTTGTACAGCTGTTTCTCTAAAGGCCATTTGTCAGCCTCAGCTCAACTTCATCTCTCCTTCCTCTGGATGCAGCTAGATTAATGATGGGTCATCATCTCAGCAGCACCGCCACAAACACCAGCCTCCTTGTACTGTGTTCAAGGCAAAAACCTAGTATTGGGTTGACTTTATAATCTGCTTCTTCCATGAATGAACCCACGCAACTCATTGCTACCCCACAGAATAAGTGAAAAAGTGAAGTCGCTCAGTCATGCCTGACTCTTTGCAACCCCATGGACTGTAGCCTAAGAGGCTCCTCAGTCCATGGGATTTTCCGGGCAAAAGTACTGGAGTGAGTTGCCATTTCCTTCTCCAGGGGATCTTCCCAACTCAGGGATCGAACCCGGGTCTCCCTTATTGCAGGCAAAAGCTTTACTGTCTGAGCCACCAGGGAAGACAGCGAAGAGAGCAAATACCATTATTTTAGGTATTCAGGGGATCAAACTGACATCACTTGTTTGAAGATACATTACGGGAGATGGAGAAGTAAACGATGACTGGTATCCTGACTTGTGACTAGATGTACATCATGGTGGTTTAGTCACTAAGTCATGTCCGACTCTTGTGACTGTAGCCTGCCAGGATCCTCTGTCCATGGGATTCTCCAGGCAAGAATCCTGGAGTGGGTTGCCATTTCCTTCTCCAGGGGATCTTTCCAACCCAGGAATCGAACTGGGGTCTCCTGCATTGTAGGCAGATTCTTTACTGACTGAGTTATGAGGGAAGCCCAAAGTCACTCAGTCGTGTCCCACTCTTTGCGACCCTGTGGCCTATACAGTCCATGAAGTTCTCCAGGCCAGAATACTGGAGAGGGTGGCCTTGCCCTCCTCCAGGGGATCTTCCCAACCCAGGGATCGAACCCAGGTCTCCCACATTGTAGGTGGGTTCTTTATCAGCTGAGCCACCAGGGAAGCCATGACACTCCCTAAAATACAAGTGAGGAAGACAGTCACTTTTAGCATAGGAGGAAATCACAA
>NW_011495041.1:5250056-5250237 GCF_000754665.1 Bison bison bison
AAATCACAAATTTGAGCTTGGCTTTGTGAATGTTTGTTTCTCATTCAATTGGTGCTACTGAGAAAACATTTGATTACCTTGACCTGGATATATAAAACTGAGAAATCAACAATCTATGAATAGCTATTAGAGATATGGACATGTGTAAGATTGTAGAGGTGGGGAGGAAGGATGCCTAAGA
>NW_011495041.1:5250337-5263626 GCF_000754665.1 Bison bison bison
ATGTAATGATTGCAAAGAGGTAGAAGGAAAAAGCAGGAAAATTGCCATTGTAAGTGATGGTTTCAGGAAGAGAGTGATGACAACATCATCTGCTGCAGAGATGACAAGTAAGAGGAGACCTGGAAAAGATCTCCAGATGCCACAGCTGCCCTTAAACGGAACACTTCCAGGACATGGCCGGGGAAGGAAGCAGAAGACAGTAGGTTAAAAAGTGAGTAAGAGGTGAGAAAACAGACCCACCATGTGCTGTGCAAAGTAGACTGATAATTTCCAAGATCTAAATCAGAGGAGGCTTTACTGGGCTTTCTTGGTGGCTCAGATGGTAAAGAATCTGCCTGAAAATGCATGAGATGGCATTTCAATCCCTGGGTTGGGATGATCCTGTGGAGAAGGCAATGGCAACACACTCTAGTATTCTTGCCTAGAGAATTCCATGGACAGAGGAGCCTGGTGGGGCCATGGGGCCACAAAGAGTTGGACGTGACTGAGTGATTGATACTTGAACTTTTTTAACTTTTACTGACTGTAGATAAAAGGAGTAATATCTTCCACAGTGTAATCTGAGAACAAGAGAGTTTTGTGTGGGTGTAGGCAGGTTTGCAGATCTTACAGCTGGACGATGAGAGAGGTTTTGTTTATTGGTTTAGTTTTCAAGGAAAAGGGCACAATTTCCTCTGCTGAGGGTAAAGAGAGAGACGTTTGGAAGTAGAGGTGGAGTCCAAGTTTGTAAGAGAAGGAAAAAGGCTCATTCTTGTCATGGAAAGAGAAACCGTCAGCTGCCCAGAGGTGCACAGAAGGACTGCAATGCAGACAGATGGCCTCTTTCTTCAATCAGGCCACTCTGCACATCTTCACTCTCACCAGCATGGTCTAAGCAGCCCCATCTGCCGAGCTACAGCAGTAGACAAGCCTCCCTGTATGCTCTGTCGTCCATTCTAACTCGTGCTGCTCATGACAGCCAGAGAGATAGCAAAAAACACAAATCTGTTATCCCTATTATTCTATGGTCAATACCCTTAATGGCTTCCTATCATTATTAAGATAAAGACCAAAATCTTTAACTCAAATAGTGTGACCATAAAATACATCATCCAACCCCGGAGCCTTTCAAGATTTATGGCACGTACTATTTGCAATGATGCTGGGAAAGCTAATGTAAAGTAGGACCACCCTGGGCAAAACGGGATTGAGTATTACCTTGTATATTAGATGGTACTTGGCTTAGCTACTTCACCCTTCTCCGGCTTCTTTCACGTCACATTACCCTCAGCTTTCTCCTTTCCAGGTAAACAATTCTTTTTATTTTTCTCATATGCCCACCTCACTCCCACTGCAGGTATTTTGCACTTGCTATTCCATGCACAAGAAATGTGAACTTCTCCCCACTCAGAGCTTGGAAACACACCATGGATTCAAGGTTATCGAAAAAGAGATGTTACCACGTATGACAGTTGTGAAGGGAAGGGACTGATGAGTGTTCATAGCAGGGACCAGACCACCACCCCCCCGGAAATGACAAGTCTGCATGAATATGGAGGTATAACCAAGATCTGCCATATCTTCCTTGTGGCGATGAGAAAAGGCTTGCTCAGGAAGCAAGGTGAGAAATTCTGACTAACTGTAACATAGTCCTTAAAATGCTGTCTTGACTTGTTTTGAGGTCTTGGCTAGAGGCCAGTCACTTCCCCTTAAGCAGCTTAAATCCACGTTCCAACCACCTGTGCAATGGGGTCTCACATTCAGGGCTGCTACACACTCACCTGAATTGTCCCAGACAACAAGGACTCTCTGTCCAGAACCTGCCGAGACGATGTAAACTGGGCAGTCCTAACCCTGCTTCCCCGGCATCACCTGTCCTTCCCCCAGAGGCCACTCTCAACACTCGTGTCCACAGCTTCTGCTCCCTTTCCCTGCGACCCACTCACTACTCACCCGAGAGACCCTGCTCTTTCTCCCCAGGGCTCTAGGAGTAACGAAGATGGGAGGCTCTTTCCATTTTCTCTCTCTTGATCCAAATTTGGCCTCACTGTACTTCAGCCAAGACGGTGTGGTTAAAACAGAGACCTCTTGCCTACAGCCTCCCGAGGACCTCTGAAATATGGCATGATGTGGTGGTGCTCCACGGTGTCTGACTCTTTGCAACCCCCGTGGACTGTCACCCGCCAGGCTCCTCTGTCCAGGAGATTCTCCAGGAAGAACACCGAAGTGGGTTGCCATGCCCTCCTGCAGGGGATCTTTCCAGCCCAGGAATCAAACCCACGTCTCTTGCATCTCCTGTATTGGCAGGCAGATTCCTTATCACTGTGCCACCTGGGAAGCCCTGCTACCAGCTGTTAATCCTCAGAAACTTGGAGGAAATAAACCTTTGGTTATTTTTGACTGCCAAGTTTGGGGATAATTTGTTATGCAGCAATAGATAACTAACATTCAAGCTAATGTTCCTCAAAATTGGCATGATATTTGGGCTTTTTCCCCTCTCCATTAAATTAGATTCCTTTTGTCTGAAGCCTAATTTTTTCTGATCTCCCTCTTGCATATATATAGGAAAGAAAGAGTACACACACACACACACACACACACACGCACACACACACACTCTCTCTCCAAACAAACAATATATCTGGCAAGAGAATTATGCTTCTAATTCAGATCAAATTTTATAAATGATATATCTTTGGAAGTGATTCATCCATACACCTGCTTCACAGATTTTCATATAATCAAATCATTTTACCATAATTTGATTCTATCACCATTCAGTTCAATGAGTTAAGTGAGTGCAAAGTGTCTGCTTAAAATTCTGGCTGGAAGTGACAGGAATACAAAAGAAGGAAAGTATACAATTCCTGTTCTCAAGGACTTAATGGTTTAATTAGCTAGTTCTCCAACTTTAATTAGTAAACTTGATAAATATGCAAATTCTCATTCCATATCAAGATTCTGATTCAAAAATGATCTCTGGTGACATAGAAATCTATGTATTTAAAAAGTTTCTGATAGAACTTTGGTACAACTGTATGCTAGATAATCCCTTGAAAAAATGCCCCATTTTAGGATGCATATAGAATGGTGACTAAGGAGTTAATTTTTTTTTTTAATATCAAAGAATCAAATCTAAAACATGCATCACTGGATTTACTTAGAGAGAAATCACATCCTCAACAAGGCAATGGCAACGCTGCAGGATGGACATTAAAATCCTTAGTTCTAGGGGCTCTGTGATGGCCTGGAGCAATGGGAATGGGTGTGAGATTGGAAGAGATTCAAGAGGGAGGGGGCATATGTATACCTATGGTTAATTCATGTTGATGTATGACAGGAATCAAACCAATATTGTAAACCAATTATCAATCAATTAAAAAAAGAAAAGCAAAACTTGAGTTCTGGGTCTGCTTGTCCATCCATCTCTCTCACACCGAACAAATTAGTTTACTTCGCTGGGTCTCAGAGTCTTCACCTGTAATGCCAGCAAAATCTATTCAATATTTCCTTAAAACATTCTCAGTCTTTAAAATTAGACAAATTCAGAAAGCAAGTTGCTAGACACCAGTGTACTATTTTTGCCACACTCTCCCAAGATATGTTTTCTCTCCAGAACGTCTCTTCCTCAGTTTTTAATTTACAAAACTGAGTTAATCATGTACTATTCGCATGATTGATAAAAGGACCAAATGAAACAACGTAAGTAAAATTGCTTTTTCACTGTAAAGAGTGCTCAGTGAACATCCCCAAACTCTGCAGGAAGGATTTTACCTGCCTTTTCTCATTTAAAATTCTCAACTTCCTATGACAAAATTAGTATTCTCTGGTGGCTCAGTGGTAAAGAATCTGTCTGCAATGCAGGAAAGGAGGGTTGGATCCCTGGGTTGGGAAGATCCCCTGGCAGAGGAGGCAATGGCAACCGACTCCAGTATTCTTGCTTGGAGAATTCCATGGGCAGAAGAGTCTAGCGGGCTACAGTCCATGGGGTAGCAGAGTTGGACACAAGTTAGCGACTAAACAACAATTGTATTTTTACAGTTGAGCACAACGATAGAAAAGTTACAGAAGTGAGCTCATGTCTCACAGCAACTTACAATATGGCCTCATAGCTCAGGTTCAAATTCAGGACCATCTCACCATGAAAGCTGACATAACATGGGTAACTGGAACTCACACCATCACAGGGAGAGAAGCCTTCTTTATCCTTCCACTCCGGTATCTCTTACATCTCTGGCGGTAACAATCACTGAAAATATCCGCTGATTCCATCCTTGCCTCCGAATCTGCATTTTCGGCATGGAGAATCTCTACGTGCCTTTGGTGATTCTTACCACTGAGGACTTTTGGAAAGCATGCTTCTGTCCATCTCTTTTCTATTGATTATGAGTAACCAGGAGAGGCTGGCTTCCCTGGTGGTTCAGCAGTAAAGAACCCGCCTGCCAATACAGGAGCTGCAGGACAGCGGGTTCGATCTTTGGGTCGGGAAGATCCCCTGGAGAAGGGAATGGCAACCCACTCCGGGATTCTTGTCCGGAGAATCTCATGGACAGAGAAGCCTGGCAAGCTACAGTCCATAGCGTTGCAAAAAGTCAGACATGACTGAAGCGAGTTAGCACGCACGCATCAATGAGAGGTGACTTTCATCTTGTATTTGGGGCTTGACTGAATCTTATGATTAAAATCTCTAGCTCAGAATGAGGGCTATGCCAACTGCATGGCCCTGTTCTTTCAGACTGAGCCTCCTCCGTGGCCGGCTTCGCTGCCTGCTGCGGGATAAGGGCTCTGTCTCATCCCCAGCGGTTTCCAGATAAACAGCTGCGCTGCTGCATTCATTGTTGCTGAATCCCCTCATTGTCCATAGGAAGTCTCTGGCCAGCGCAGGGCGCTGGGAAGTCTAGAGACAGGTCAGCAACAGAGCTTCCAGGATTCCTTTCTGCACTAGTCATCCGGCGAATTTTGTGCCTGGCTGAACTCCAGGGATTCTAACAGAGGGGTGTGCAGCTCTGAGAAAATGCAAATAGCCTCGAGATTTCTTACAAAATCAAAGGTTTTATCCACTTTCCCCGTTCCTGAGTCATTACTGATCTTCCATCCTTGTCAATTCAAATGTGCTTTTCAAAATAATGACAGCAAGACATAGAGGCACCTTCAAAAGACAAATCTCATGAAGGAGTGATTAAAATACGAACAACGAAGTAACATTTCATACCTATTATGACTTTTCATTATGCCTTTTCTGTCCATAAGATTAGATAAGCTCTATTTGGCTAGGATTTGTTTTTTTTTTTAACTTGCTCATAAAGTTTTTCCAAACAGTGCCTGGCAGAATGTGTTATTGAGCACTTTGTGCATATTTATTGAATAAATGGAACAACTTTAACACATCTCTACAGATATGAATAAGATTATTTGAACATATCATCTGTCTTGGACTATTCCAGACTGAGATGGGTTATAGGAGTAGATAATTTAAAAGAACGGTACTTTTCTCTCCAGCATTAAAAAGGAAGTAGAATTCCTGGAGTGGAGATGGATGAAGATAGCTAAATCAGAAAATTAATTTTCAGTACATCCAGCTTCTATAAAGTCACAACCTAGCATTATATAACCTGAATCCATCTCACAGACATATTTTATTTGGTCTTCATGTGGTTTTGAAAAAAAAAAAATAAGCCACTTAAAAAATCACATTGTTTCACATAAAAATCGAGGTTTCTGTCTGTCCTTGCAAAATCAGATCATCTGGCTAGACGTGGTTCTAAATTCCACATGACAACCATCAGTGGTTACCCACAGATGTTACCTAGTGAGACAGTGTGGTACCACAGTATTTAGGTTAGATGTGGTTCTAAATTCCACAAAGCAACCATCAAGGGTTATTACCCACAGATGTGACCTAAGGAGCCGGTGTGGTCCCACAGGGTTTAGGTTCTTTGGAGGATTATAGTAGAATCTTTTGGAAGTAACACACACTGTCATTGTCATCAGCAGCATCAGTACTTCAATACCTCAACATCATCAACATTGTGATACTCACCCACCAACTCTGCACAGACCTAGGATGGGGATCCCGACATAAATATTACACCATCTTTCTCCTTGACTCCTCCTCTGTGTTCTAACCAACAGAACTTTGTGCAGCAAAGGAAGTGTTCTCTAGATGTGCTGTTCAGCATTATAACTACTAATCACAAGAGGCTACTGCACACTGAGAAATGTGGATAATACCATTAAAGAACTGTATTTTTTATTTTATTTAACTTTACCTAACCACACATGGCTAACAGCTACTATACCGGACCACACAGCTTTAAAGCTTCACTCAAATATAGCTTATTTTTCCTTCCCTGTCTGTCAAACTCTGCTCTCTGGACTTGAAACTAATTTATGTTCCATCATAAGAAACTGGCAATATTTTATACAGGTTATCTCTTTAAGCAGCAGTCCCCAACCATTTTGGCACCAGGGACCTGTTTCATGGGAAGATTTTTCCATGGATGGGGGACAGGAGATGGTTTGGGGATGAATCCAGTTCATTACACATACTTTGCACTTTATTTCTATTATTATTACATCAGTTCCACCTCAGTTCATCAGGCATTAGATCTCAGAGGTTGGGGGCCATTGTCTTCAAGGACAATTTAACAGTTTTGCAATGAAAAGATGACATTTAAAAACATGAATTCTTTGGATCCCCTTCCCCACCCTACCCTGATGATTCTAAGCAGGGACTCAGATCTCATATTATACGTGTTTATTAACAAGTGTCTTCTAGGTGATTCTTAGAATCAGGTAAATTTAATTCAAAGAGGGACAAGGATGAGGAGTGAGCTTGCATCATGCAATGAACCTGTAGGTGTTTTTGAACATATGCCAACCTCCCGGCCCACCTTCCACTGCCCCACCCTTACCTCGACCTCCCCCACCTCGACTACCCACCCTCAAGTCCATTCCTTCGACAGGCCTCTAAGAGGTAGTGTGGCCCTCTTGTGAGTCATTTCCTAACAGGCACTTTTCAGATATGAGCCAGCTCTGTTCTCTTGTGATGATTTATGCCCTAAACCCACAAATGCTACCCCCTGCAGCCATGTTTGAACCAGGTGACCTTGAACTGCTTTCCATCACTGTGTGTGTCATGATAGAACCCCGACTGTGCTGTACAGCCATCTTTTCTCTCCTGAGACTTTGAATTTGGAGTTCCAAAAGGAGAAATGATGGTAGGATCAAGATGATAAAAACTTACGATGGGGGCAACCCGGTTTATTCAGATTGCCATGAAGGATCTGGTAAAGTGATTCCTAGGAAAAGAGAAAAAAGAAGCGAATGCTCAGAAGCAAAGAGAGGCACCTCCCGGCCTTGGATGGAAGGAGAGAATGACCCTCCTCACATCCGAGTGGCTTTTCAGTGAGGACAGGGTGCAGGCGGCTCTGACTCGGGTGACAGAACTGAGTGGACTTCACGGTTGACATCAGACAAGGACCGCCTGCCACACTGGCTGAGCTCTCACTGCTTTCTGGGGAATCCATAAAGAACTGCTAGCTGGCCACTCAAGGACCCAAGACAAATGTCTCTGCTACCTTCCAGTCGATTGTTCTGCCCCAAAACATGCAATACAAGTTCCACTGTTCCCAGATGGTCTTAATTTTTCTCTCCTCTCTCTTAGAAACCCTCTTTACCTCACTGTTTCCTGTGAGAATAAACAATTAGCATAGGAAAATAAACTCACTGTGAAGTAGTTACCCATGTGTTTCTGGGTATTCTACAACACCGATTCCCATCCCTAGGTAATCCCTGTGCTCCGGTCAGCCTGGGGATGGTTTGGTTACATATCCAGACAAACCAGCAGAGACGCACACACAGGTGTGTGGGGAACAAAAGAACCCTTGTCCTAGAATAGTAACTCCAAACTAGGTATGCACCCCAGGAGCATTTCAAAGGTGTGGACTATTGGATTGGACACTCAGGGATTCTTAATCCATAAGGCTCAGATAGATTTGAGAAACTGGCATGTTTTTACAACACCTTGGTCTTTCTAATGCTAGGGGGTACAAGTATTTTAATTTCGAAAGCACTGTCCGAAAGGAGAGTCACCTGGATGGCTCAAGCAGTAAAGAATCTGCTTACAATGCAGGAGACACAGGAGACTCAGGTTCCATCCCTGGGTCGGGAAGATCCCCTGGAAAAGGAAATGGCAACCCACTTCTGAAGGAGTCTTTGGGGCCTAGAAAAGAAAACAACAGTTTCAAAGGCCCTTGCTGAATCACCTAACTTCGGAGAAAACAAAACAGAACTTTAGGTCCTGCCCTGATGCTCCAGGCCAGTTGCATCTATCTGGGACTTATCACCCCCTGTCCAGAAACCTTCCACCCTCTACACTTGCCCAGAAGACTTATCACCCCCTGTCCGGAAACCTTCCACCCCCTACACCTGCCCAAAAGACTTATCACCCCTTGCCCAACTACAAATGCTATCTCAACTAAAAAATACCCAAAACATCCCGCCTGATTAACGTTTCCCTTATCGCTTCCACAAGCCTCCCTACAAATATGGAGCCTCCCTGATCCCTCTCCGTGCTCAGCCTGGTCGTTAGGCCAACTGTCGACCCTCCTTGTCTAAATAAAGATAACCTACTTCTGTTGAGGTCGTCTTTCCTCTTTCTGCCTCGGCCCGAACTATACCTTACAACTTCAGTATTCTTTCCTGGAGAATCCCATGGACAGAGGAGCCCAGTGGGCTATACTCCATAGGGTGGCAACGAAGTGGACAATACTGAATACATGATGGATGGATTAGCCCTAAAGGAAAAAAAAATCAGATATTCAAAAATATGTTTGTGAGGTGTATGTGTCCGTGTGTGTGTTCTGATTTTTTTAACATCAGAAGAGGATTTCTGATAACCCTGAAGTCACATTTTTCCCTTACTGTTTTGAAGTCATTGATTTACTGCCAGTTTTGCCTGGAAGCCTAGCCCAGGCTTTCATATGAGGTGAAACAGCTGGGTTCAGCAGTGTCTTTGGTCAAGAGAAGACAAATGGACCCAGTACCGGCTAAACAGAAAGCCATGTGTGAACAAATTAGGTAACAGCTAGCTCAAGAACCAGTGGTAAAGAGCGGACTGAAAACCCAGGGGAGAATTCAGGACTTGAACAACTACTAACCATTTGCACATAATCAATTTTTAGAGTCAGGGGGCTAGGGCAAAGTTTCTCAAACTCAGGAGTATTGACATTCTGGGCTGGAAAATTCTTTAAGGTTAGAGGCTGGGAGGTTGTGTGCATTGTCGGGTGTTGAACAGCCTTCCTGGCCTCTTCTCTCTAGATACCAGCAGTGCTTCATCCCCAAGTGTGATGATGGAGCACTTCTCCAGACTTTGCTGAAGGTGCTGAGGGGCAAAACTGTCCCCAGGAGAGACCACTGTTCCAGAGGCACGGGGTGGGGGTGGGGGATGGGTGGAGGGAAAGAGGAAGGGCCCCACGCTGGGGCTGGGCTCCCTTAATAAGTTTCATCTCCTCTAAAACTGTCTTTCATAGTAAAAGCAGGACTATACGTAAGCAGAAGTGGTAGCAGTAAAATGTCCCATTTACAAACACGAGGTTTTAGTGGACTTACAGGGAAATTTCTTTCCTCAGAAGCTGGCTTTGGTATTTTTGAAATTTCATAAATCCTGTTACTGTCATACAGACTTGTACAGCTGGATAAACAAACTCAAAGAACACTCTCAGCCACATCTTCATTAGCAGCTCTGCAGGCAGAATCCCCGTCACTTTGAGATGTTTTGTATTCAAAGCAATCGCAGAAAGAGTATTTCCAGATCCTACTGCCTGCTTTAAATCTGCGGTTTTGTCTTTATCATTGGGGTGGCCTATTACTGCTGGCCAATTGTGCAATAACATTTGCAGCTTAAGTTTGGTGTCTGTACAGAGCTGCTACCCTCCCAAACTCTGGCACAAAACTAGTCACAGCGGCGCTCATGGATCAATACAATACACCTCTGGCCTTGATAAGTGGTTCAAGGAATCTGCATCTGAGCTCACACAGACAAAACCATGCCAAAGAAGAGATATGCTAAGGGAAGAATAACTAAGTCTTCCCTAGATTCAAACGCCTGAGCTCTACACCAGCCTACACCTCGGAGACCTGTGCACAGTCAGCTGCTGAACATACAGCAATTAGTTCCTTGACATCCTTGTCCCAGTTATTAAGAGTCCACCAGAATAACAGATCACGGACAAATGCGATTTCAGTCAAGGGACTTTATGTAGTTCTTGGTTTGTTTTATTACTTGCTGTTTATCCTTCTGTAAGGTGATGCAGTATTTACCTATGTTCTAAGGCTCAGAACTTGAATTTACTTATCTTAAGAATAAAATGTCTTGCAGAAATTCTCCTTAAAATGTTGACCAGCTTCCTTCTGAGGTTTCAATTGAATTAAGTCCCTCCAAGACATAGCTCTGACTCTGTGCTGTGGCGAGGTCCTCTGCACCATTGGGAGAGTAAGAGCTTCTATTCTACTCAGAATTCAGCAACCCACTTTAGATGTTTATGACTGTTTCCTAGCCTGCCATAAAATGAGGGTGATAATTCATGTTCAACAGTCGATACACACTCCACACAAAGTGCTGGGCTCTGAGTTAGGAGCTGAAGAATTTAAAAACAGAAAAGAAGAAAAAGAAAAGGTAAGAAAAAAGAAAGAAAGAGGAAAGAGGAGGAAAGGAAACCTCCTGCTTTGGGGAATCTAGTTGAGAAAGCATCATCTCTGATGTAAGTAGGGTGGCCGTAGGTAGCTGCTGCTGCTGCTGCTGCTAAGTTGCTTCAGTCGTGTCTGACTCTTAGCGACTCCATGGATGGCAGCCCACCAGGCTCTTCCATCCATGGGATTTTCCAGGCAAGAGTACTGGAGTGGGGTGCCATTGCCTTCTCTGGCTGGGGGTAGGGTTGAAAGATATTCAAGTTAAAAAAAAAAAAAAGATTTTCATTAAGTGTTTTGAAATGACAAGTAAAATCTCATGTAGATTTAAGGTCTTTTTATATTACAGGATATAGCAGGAAATCCCTACAGCTAGAGTGACAGACTCCATGGTTCTCCTCTTCTATTAAAATAAGATACCGCTCCAGGATTCTGAATTTAGCAGCTGCTGGTATATGTGTCTCTTGCCACACTCATAAAGATTTTTAATGCACAATAACATAATATATACCTCATGCTTTCTGTGGCTGGATGCATTATTTCTAATTAACTAACTTCGTACCATCTTCATGTGTGGAAGGAGCAATAATTGGAGCTATCCATTTTTAGTTCACAGGAAGCAAGACGCTCTTCATTTGTCACAGAACCGTTTACTTACCACCCTTTCTTGCCAATGATTTGAAACAGTCAGCTGTAGCTCCTGTTTAGTTTCAACAGACTCACAACTGGGAGACGATGCCAGTTCAAAGTGAATTAACCAGAGAGTTCATCTGGAAATGCTGAAAGGCCTGCTGCACCCCACAGCTTAGGTGCAGACGCTCAGGGCAGACCTGAAAGTCATAATGTCTGTACCGGAATGCATTCATCTGTAAAGTGAAAATGATTATATTGATGTTAAATCTGAAAAGAAAAAGCAAAGGTTTGGATGGAAGTTAAAATATTCCCCTGGCAGATGTTAGTGTTTGTAATAGTTCTCCACGGTTCACTTTGCCCTGTGTCATGAGGCACTTTGGATTCACAGAATAAAAGAATCCCATCCACACATTTTGTTCTTAGAAACGGTCTGCATATTTACTCACTGTATTTACTAACACGGATTCCTAGTCACTTTCTAAAGCTCCTCTTTGCAGAAACTTATAACAATCTTTGCATCTGGGCTCCTCTTTCCTCCAACTCTACTTTCTCCTGTAAGGGAGGCTAGAAGCCAGGAGTCATCTTTCTCCATCGTGGGTCATATACGGGGACAGTCCCGATGTTTACAGGAAGTTCTGTCTCTAGAGGTTGGAGGAGGACCCTTGTTTCAGAATGAATCTCAGTGAAGGAGATGAGGCACTACGTGAGCCCAACTGTTGACGCTTCAGCTCATTTCAAACATAGGTACAGTCCTTATGAGAGGGGCTGAGACTGACCATGACCTGACAGAGCTTTGAGGAGAGCACAGTAGTCAGCCAGGGAAAATATAGCACATAAAACAAATGATCTGAGGCTGAATATATTTACAGATAAAAACTATAGCGTGGTTAGGGAAAAACCTAGGGTGTATTTACAGGAGAATTTAAGCATCTGAGCTGGGACAAGTATAATGAGAGAACTTCAACAGTCAGAAAAACTTTCAACCAGTAAATTGGAGTGTCGGGGGCAGAGAACACAATGCAGGAAGGAGCTGGATAAGCATAGTTACAGAAGCCGCAGGCAAAAAGCAAGATTGGCCATTTGGACAGAGGTAGGGTTCCCAAGAGGATCAAATAGAAGATTGAAGGTGAGGCAGAGGCCATATTTCACACCCAAGGTAAATTATTTTGAAATATATTCTGCTAGCAACAGTCTACTGTTTGGTTTTACTAGGAAGCGATCAGAGCAAGACACTTATTTTTTAATAGGCACATCTGTCCCTTTCTACCAAAATGGAATGGAGTAGGAGGAAACTGAAGGCATCACCAATCCCCAAAGAAGTTGAGTTTATTTGCAACAACTGGTATTTCACTATATTAGATGGCAGACTCAGGTTGACTCTTGGCCAAGTGTAATCTCAGATGTTAGTGAGAGGTTCCATATGTCCAGTACCACAGGAATTACAGGTGCTCGACGATTTCCAAAGTCTGGAATTGCACACACGTGTCACAGTAACTGAGCCACAGTCTTTGCTGCCTGTGGGTCTTTACTGAATTGCAGGTTCCATTTCTTGAATAAGAAAGAGGTTCCTTCCACCTGTTTGTCACATACCTTTCCATATTTACACTGCCAGAGAAATTATTGCAATCAATAAGGCTGATTAGTCTTTTTTGTCTTCCCCTGATCTTTAGCATCTGTGCTCCTCAAGTCAGTCTTGTATTAATACGGTATATTGATTTTGCATTTCTAAATGACAGCAGCCCCAGCCCGGCTGCCGCACATTCCCCTCCTCAGCCCTTGCTCTTCCTGAAGGCTGATCCCAGACATCCCACGGCGTCACCCCGCCCATCCCCACTTCCCCCATCATTTGTAATCTGGCCCAGAAACTCCTCTATCTTCCTCTCACTCCTAGCCCTGTGAGGTCGGCCCTCTCCCCACAACCAAAGGGGTAACAGCAGCGGGACTCGACCGGCAAGGAGAGATCCTCTGACCCTTGCACTTCCAAATCC
>NW_011495041.1:5264150-5270509 GCF_000754665.1 Bison bison bison
CCGGACCCGGGGGCTTCGGGAGCCCTGCGGGGGCCGGGCCGCCCGAGTCCCACGCAGAGCAGTGTTTTCCAACTCTCCGCCTGCGTCTCATCGGGCCCACCACCACCCGGAGAGACCCCGTCCAGATCTGCCGAGGTAAGAGGACTTGGCTACTGAGGGGTCTCTTGTCCTAAGACCACTGCCAGGGGTCGGGGATGGGGAGCGGAGGATGGAGCTGGCATGTTCGTAGGAAGCGAATCACAAAATGCAACAGGCGGAGCGGAGCAGGAAACTCCTAGCGTTCATGTTTCCCACAGAGAGGAGACTTGTCCAAGACTGAAACTTGGTGAGGTTCTTCGGAACCCAGACGGGCTGCCGCGAAGCTGCTCCTTGAGTCCGGGTTTGGGTCTGAGCTCCCTCTGGTGGCTTCTTTTAAGGATGGAAAACCAGGCTTTTCGGGAGGGAGACTGGAGCAGAACCGGCGTTCTTCGCTCCCACACATTGTCATGACTTCTCCTTAGACAAAAGTGACTGCGCTTAGTATTATAGTTCCTCTGGCAAAGACACCTTGAGCCCTTGAAAGCTAAGCCCTCATCGAGAATCATAAAATGGTCCTTTCAACTTTGGGTTTTTGTCTCTGAGTCTTCCGTGATCAAAACAAGAATGACAGCGGTACTCAATCTTCTCTTGACTGTATTTGAGTAAAAACATTTTAAATTAAGAAAGCAAGCCACCGTTAAAATAAATACTCTTGGGAAAGTTACATCTTGTAGCCGCTTGTCTTCTACCACCATTGTTATCCTAATATGTGCCTTGAAAAGTATGAGAAAAGGAATCATTTAGTGTAACTTCGATTGTATTAAATAACAGATCTTATTGTCATTCTAAAATTTCTATCAGGAGATGGTAGAACGTTTAAATCTTCCGTTTATGTCCCAGCATACCTGTAGCCTCCGAGAATTTCTGTTTTGTTTTGTCCCCCAGAACAAAATTTCTGTTTTGTTTTTCCAGTGTCATGAAAAAGGAACGGAAAAGAGACGTCACTGTTGGTGAAAGGGGAGTTTTCTTTCCCAGTTGATGGTTACTTCATGATTGGAAAAGAAGTACCTAGGTGGTTGCAAAGATTAGATTTTCATAGTTGTACAGATGAAGCTGATAAAAGAAGATGAGAATATGCTTTCTCAGATGGGTCATAATAGGCTGATGAGTAAGTAAGCCTGACAAGACAGACTGGAAATGAGGGCAGGAATCCGGAATGTTTTAAAACCAAGTAGGACTTTGAACACTTGCTGAGGATGTTTTTCTCCCAAAAATGGAGGAAGAAAAAAAATTCTCACAGCCAGAAGTGTAAAAAGCTGAGCGGAGTAACAACCCAGTCTGCTCCAAGGATTTCAGTACTTCATCAACTTCTTTGAGAGCACACAGACAAAGGCATCAGACCTGTATGATGAGCTTGTCACCAGTGATGGTATCCTGTGCCAGGAATGACTTCTTAGTTTGGATTTTGGAGTGCTTTTTTTTTTTTTTTTACCATGTGGGGTTTTTGACTCTCCATGTTAGGTAGATTTCTGTCACGGAAGTAACTTGTGAATTCATAGTATTCTTGACTATCTCCACTCCTGTTTGCTGTGTGACATGGGAAAATCAAGAGGCTTTAACATTCCTTGAAGTTTTATTGGAAGCAACACTGCATCAGGGAGGCAGATTCACAGTGTAAGTTTTCTCTTTTTGGCAACTGTACTTTGAATGAGCCGAATGTCAGCAGGATTTCACAGCACATACAATTTACAGTCTTTGTTTTATCAAGGCCTTAAATGTATGTTTTATACTCAGCAGATGGGAAGCACATTGAACGCTGCATTTGACATGTATGCCTGAGGAAAGGAGCTCCCCGATGGATCATGGCGTTAATGTTTACAGGACATTGCTTATTTTTAGTATTAGTGATGTTTGCTTTCTCTACTTTGGAGGAATCTGTGAGCAATTACTCTGACTGGGCAGTTTTCCCAGATGACATAGATCCATTTAAGACACAGAGAGTGCAAGATGTCAGACCCAATCAAAAACCGAAGAAGAGTATGCTTCATCCACGTTTGTATTTTGATGCTGGAGAGATCCAAGCAATGAGACAGAAGTCTCGCACAACCCATTTGCACCTTTTTAGAGCGATCAGAAGTGCGGTGACTGCTATGCTGTCGAACCCGACATACTACCTACCTCCACCCAAGCATGCTGATTTTGCTGCCAAGTGGAATGAAATCTATGGCAACAATCTGCCTCCTTTAGCCCTGTACTGTTTGCTGTGCCCGGAAGACAAAGTTGCCTTTGAATTTGCCTTGGAATACATGGACAGGATGGTGGGCTACAAAGACTGGCTGGTGGAGAATGCACCAGGGGATGAGGTTCCAGTTGGCCACTCCCTAACAGGTTTTGCCACTGCCTTTGACTTTTTATATAACTTATTAGATGGTCGTCGGAGACAAAAATACCTAGAAAAAATATGGGTTATTACTGAGGAAATGTATGAATATTCTAAGGTCCGCTCTTGGGGCAAACAACTTCTTCACAACCATCAAGCTACTAACATGATAGCACTGCTGACCGGGGCTTTGGTGACTGGGGTAGATAAAGGGACTAAGGTAAATCTATGGAAACAGGTTGTAGTAGATGTGATGGAAAAGACAATGTTTCTGTTGAATCACATTGTCGATGGCTCTTTGGATGAAGGTGTGGCCTATGGAAGCTACACAGCTAAATCAGTCACA
Source organism: Bison bison bison (assembly GCF_000754665.1). Lineage (NCBI taxonomy): Eukaryota > Metazoa > Chordata > Mammalia > Artiodactyla > Bovidae > Bison > Bison bison. The sequence continues at coordinate 5,266,895 of NW_011495041.1, forward strand.
CAGTATGTTTTTCTGGCCCAGCGCCACTTTAATATCAACAACTTGGATAACAACTGGTTAAAAATGCACTTTTGGTTTTATTATGCCACCCTTTTGCCAGGCTTCCAAAGGACCGTGGGGATAGCAGATTCCAATTATAACTGGTTTTATGGTCCTGAGAGCCAGTTAGTTTTTTTGGATAAGTTTGTCTTAAAGAATGGAGCTGGAAATTGGTTAGCTCAGCAAATCAGAAGGCACCGACCTAAAGATGGACCCATGGTCCCCTCCACTGCCCAGAGGTGGAGTACCCTTCACACTGAATACATCTGGTATGACCCCCAGCTCACCCCACAGCCTCCTGCAGAATATGGCACTGCAAAAATGCACATGTTCCCTAACTGGGGTGTGGTCACTTATGGAGCTGGGCTGCCAAATACACAGACCAATACCTTTGTGTCTTTTAAGTCTGGGAAGCTAGGAGGGCGTGCTGTGTATGACATAGTTCACTTCCAGCCATACTCCTGGATTGATGGGTGGAGGAGCTTCAACCCTGGACATGAACATCCGGATCAGAACTCATTTACCTTTGCCCCCAACGGGCAGGTGTTTGTTTCCGAAGCTCTCTATGGACCTAAGTTGAGCCACCTGAACAACGTACTGGTGTTCGCGCCGTCACCCACGAGTCAGTGTAATAAGCCCTGGGAAGGTCAGCTGGGAGAATGTGCACAGTGGCTCAAGTGGACCGGCGAGGAGGTTGGTGATGCGGCCGGGGAAATCATTACTGCCTCTCAGCACGGGGACATGATATTTGTGAGTGGGGAAGCCGTGTCGGCTTACTCTTCAGCAATGAAGCTGAAAAGCGTGTATCGGGCTTTGCTTCTCTTAAACTCTCAGACTCTGCTAGTTGTTGATCATGTCGAGAAGCAAGAAGATTCCCCAATAAAATCTGTCAGTGCCTTCTTCCATAATCTGGATATTGATTTTAAGTACATCCCATATAGGTTCATGAACAGGTATAATGGCGCCTTGATGGACGTGTGGGATGCTCACTACAAGATGTTTTGGTTTGATCATCGTGGCAGTAGCCCCCTTGCTAGTATACAGGAAGCAGAGCAAGCCGCTGAATTTAAGAAACGGTGGACTCAGTTTGTCAATGTTACGTTTCAGATGGAATCCGCAATCACAAGAATCGCATATGTCTTCTATGGACCATATGTCAATGTTTCCAGTTGCAGATTTATTGATAATTCCAATTCTGGACTTCAGCTTTCTCTCAATGTCAATAACACCGACCATGTTGTTTCGATCGTGACTGACTACCAGAACTTGAAGACAAGGTTTGACTACCTGGGATTTGGCGGCTTTGCCACTGTGGCTGATCAGGCCCAAGTAACCCGCTTTGGTTTGGGCACTGAGGCAATAGTAAAGCCCATAAGACGCGATAGAGTTATTTTCCCCTTTGGATTTAAATTTAATGTAGCAGTTGGGTTGATTTTGTGCATCGGCCTGGTGATCTTAACTTTTCAGTGGCGGTTTTACCTTTCTTTTAGAAAGCTTATGCGGTGGATCCTCATCCTTGTTATTGCCTTGTGGTCCGTTGAACTGCTGGACGTGTGGAGCGCTTGCACGCAGCCCATCTGTGCCAAGTGGGCGAGGCCGGAGACCGAGGCAAGCGGGCAGGCGCTGGCCCCGGGAGGCCAGCGCACAGACCCGCCGGACGTCGTCATTACCTCACTTCCTGGTTCCGGAGCCGAGATTCTCAAACAACTCTTCTTCAACAGCAGTGACTTCCTCTACATCCGGGTCCCCACAGCCTACATTGACATCCCGGAAACGGAATTGGAAATCGACTCCTTTGTGGACGCCTGTGAATGGACGGCGTCCGAAGTCCACGGCGTGCGTTTCCGTTTACTCCGAGGCTGGTTGCAGTCCTTGGTCCGAGACACGAAACTCCATTTGCAGAACATCCATCTGCATGAACCCAGTAGGGGGAAACTGGCCCAGTATTTTAGCATGAATAAAGACAAGAAAAGGAAGTTGAAAAGGAGAGAGTCTCTGGCAGAACAAAGAAGCAGAATGAAAGGCGCCTTTGACAGAGACGCTGAATACGTCCGGGCTCTGCGGAGACACCTGGTCCACTACCCCAGTGCGCGGCCGGTGCTCAGCCTGGGCAGCGGGAGCTGGACGTTAAAGCTGCATTTCTTTCACGAGGTGTTGGGAGCCTCCATGAGGGCCTTGTACGTGGTGAGGGACCCTCGGGCGTGGGTTTATTCCATGCTGTACAGTAGTAAACCTAGCCTTTACTCTTTGAAGAATGTACAAGAGCACTTAGCTAAGCTGTTTAAAACGGAGGGAAGTGCAGGCCGTTGTACCTTGAACTCAGGCTATGCTGTGGAGTATGAATTGTTGCGGAAGGAACTGTTGGCATCCAGACCTCACCCAGTCTCGCTGCTGGCCCATGCGTGGCTGGCAAACACGGCTGCTGCCCTGAGGCTAAATGCAGACCTGCTGCCCACCAGCTACCAATTAATCAAGTTTGAAGATCTTGTGCATTTCCCTCAGAATACCACGGAAAGGATTTTTGCCTTCCTTGGAATTCCTTTATCTCCTGCTACTTTAAACCAAATATTGTTTGCCACCTCCACAAACCTTTTCTATCTTCCCTACGAAGGGGAGATATCACCCGCTAATACTAACGTTTGGAAACGAAACTTGCCGAAGGATGAAATTAAACTGATTGAGAACATCTGCTGGACGCTGATGGATCGTCTAGGATACCCAAAGTTTATGGACTGAATGCTGCAGGTCAGCAGAGATTTGCACTAATACTTTCCAACCCAATTTGTGGATATGAATTAGAAGTTTGTTTATTCTTGTACTGTGTGTGTTTGTGTGTGTGTTTGTGATCAATTCGTTACATGCAGAGAGAGATTATTTTAAAAATAAGCACCGTATTTGGCCTAGCAGGATTTATTTTTGTCACCACTTCCCTTGCCTTTGTTTCTGAATTTTTTTCTGCTAATATGTTTCTGCCACAGAGGCGTAGATGAAGTTATATTACCATGGTCAGGGGAGATAGGAGGATTATAAAGGTTTTTGTCTAACTCTCTGCTTCATCTGTAACTCAGCTGATCTAGCCCAGAACCTCATGCACTGCTGAAAGCCTGGCAGTTGCTGCTTTACCCAAGCGCCTCTTGCTTTCAAGATGAACTGCAGAAGTTTCCTAGTTTTTTAGAAGGTGTCCCAACACATTTATCTTGCACGCCACACATACACACAAATCCTTTTATTGTGTAGAATGTTCACAGATATCACTGGGGAAATGGTGAAAGCTCCTATTGGAATTATCGGATCCCTTCTGGAAAATACAAATGGAAATACAGAATGGACTTTTTTTTTTTTTTAGGTCAGAAACAGTGACCTGAAAATCCTCCTTCAAGTTTTTTACTTAGAAGTTATAAGGAATCAGTCTTGGAACAGTGGATGCCAAGGGCTGGTAGGGTATTTTAGGCCCTCTTGTCTCTTTAAAATCCTCTCATTCTTGCTTCCTTGAAACTGCAGCTGTTCACCATTACCGCTCCCACCCTGTCCATCACCAACTGTCACGCAAAACAGTCAGTAGTTGCTAATGGCTAA
>NW_011495041.1:5270609-5304138 GCF_000754665.1 Bison bison bison
AGTAGTTGCTAATGGCTAAACTCTGATATTTGTGGGGATTTTTTTTCTCCCTGTCCTGTTGATTAATTTTGTGTCAAAGCCTGAGACCACCTTGGAATCAGATTTCTCCTTGTGGAAGCATCACTGTATGAGTCAAAGCAGTGCTGCTGCTGCCAGTGTTTTTTTAGACTGGAAACAGAATTGGAAAACTGCCTGACTTATCCTGCGTCCCTTTGAATGAGTCTCCAGACTGCCGGTGTCTGCAGAAGTTGAAGGCCAATGGCAGATGATGTCAGAGGCATCTGCTTCCTTTACCATCTGCATCTTATTATAAATGTTGTCGTCATAACACATGGTTCATTTTATTTTGGTAGACGCTGAAATCAAAATGCGATGCCATTAGAAACCAGTGGAGCAATTACAATGAACTGGATGAAACCATGAGGCAGTGTGGGGACTTAATGCAAATCTCTGTGTAGACTGCAGTCTTCCTGATGTTTCAGAGTGTAGTTTCACACCACCCCCCTCACCCTCCAGGCGCTAACACTTGGAATTCTGTCATTCTGACCTAGATAAAAGTGGCTCTTTCTCAGTAGTTTGTTGTTATGTCAAAATGTGCCTCCAGGGTGATCAAGCTGTGGGTATGTTACATTCCAGCTGAAGCTAACCAGGCTGTCATTTTTCTTCCATTACAGTAGGAAAACAGCTCTCTCCTACGCCCCCACCTCTACTTCCTGGTGTAGCTCTCCCTGCCCTCTCTCTACAATGTCAAAATGAATGAAAATCCTGTTGGATTAATACAGGTTGAGAGGGCAACCAAAGACTCAAATCCGTACTATTATTCTCAAGGAAGATTATTCTTCCTATCTCAGGGTTATCGTGATGCATGTAACATTTCTACATGGATGATAACACCATTTCCATTACTGGTCAGAGTCTCAGTGTCTGCTTTCAATTTCCAGGATGTGTGATCGTATATCAAATAAAAAGGCTTTGGGTTGAAAATAATATGAGGTTCGATCAAGGTAAGAATTACCAATGTTTGCAGATAGCAGCAGAGAACACCGATTCTGGACCACTGCCTTTCCTTTAACTTTGCACAGAAACATGCTCACAGGCAGAAGAGAGCCAGGTTAAGTATGCACAGGGGTTGGGGAGAGATGCAGAAAATGAAAAAGAGCAGTTCTGTGAATGAATATGGGAACAAGATGAGAATACATTATTAATAGATAAGGAAAGGGATGCACTTAAAGTGATCTTCACAGGGTATCTTTCACCACTTAGCAAGGTCAGGGTGAATTTCCCTGTCTACTTCTGACCCAAGGGAAAGTTTGCTGGAGGAGACTAATGTTCACAGGTTCTGTTTCTGAGGAATGTTACACGTAGGTGAAAGCTGGCCCAGCCGTTGCATGTGCAAGGACTTGTACATGCTTGGGACCCACTGCCTTAACATCCAATTATGATCTCAGAACACCTAGGTCCTGCACTTCCAGAGTGTTATCCTAGGAAAAATGTGAACTTACTTTTACTACATTTTCACTCTGATCATCACAAAAATAATTAAAGCAACCCTGATGACTTTATGACATTTTCAAAGGAAACACAAAATGTTCTTTCCATAAAAACAATTCTTTCCTTCATTAATTTCCCCAAACTTGGGCCCAATTGGAATAAAAGCATTTATTAATACTGTTTACATATTGAAATTCTGAAAGAATGGATTAGGTTTGCTGACATAAAAAGTAGCTTAAGTGTGGTGATAATGTTGATCTAGTTTTCAAAATTTAGAAATGATGCAAATTACTCACTTTGGATGAGAGAGGCCATATCCATAGCCGAATTTACTGTAATGACAATTCCAGAAAGGAAGGAAATGGGAGAACCTGCTCAGGAGAAAGAAGAAGTCTATGATTATACTTAATCTATAGAAACCCAGAAAGGCATGAATTTTAGGTAGATACACTTTAATACCTACATACTGAGCCTAGAACCTGAGTATTAGATGTTTGATTAACTGGGTTTTTGGACAAACAGAATAATTAGTACTATAAATGCCTGGCAGGAATGGGGTAATTGTGTCTAATTCCCAGACGTGGTATAGGATCTGCCATAAATACCTTCATATTTGAAGAGACTCTCTCCACACACTAGTTATGTTTAATTTTTTTTTTCTTTTTGTAGAAATGCCACCCCTTCTGTCTGCCATTGACTTGATTGGCATCATTTATCAGCACAGTTTTTGGTGATTTGGTTTAGGGTCATCATAGATGCTGTGTGTATTAATCACTCAGTCATGTGTGACTGCGACCCTGTGAACTAAAGCTTACCAGGCTCCTCTGTTCTTGAAATTTTCCAGGCAAGGATACTGAAGTGAGTTGCCATTTCCTTCTCCAGGGTATCTTCCCAACCCAGGGATCAAACCCAGGTCTCCTGCATTGCAGGCAGATGCTTTACCATCTGAGCTACTATATAAAGTCTATCTCATTCAGTTATCTATAAGTAAATATGGACAATGGTTTTAAACTCTGACTTAATTCTGATCATAATTAGAAAAATGTCACTAATTTAGTGAAAAGTGTAAGTAGAAGATAATATGTTGTAACACCACTTAAAGAGGTAAGGGAGCCTAATATTCTAAGACAGATCTAGGAATTTAATATACATATGTGGGCTATCTACTGCTTGTTTAAATATAGACCAAAGTATGTCTAAAAATAGCTGCTAAGGCAATGTTTTCCATACTTGACTAGTATCATTATTTCCCTTCATGTTGGCAGAAAAATTCAAATAACATTTTAAGAACTAGACTGAATTTTTGTTTTTTATTTTTTTTTTGCACAAAGAATGGAAGGAACTTAAAACAGATTCTCACATTCTCTAGCTAACTTGTAAATGCTTGAGCTGTAATTTACATGAGCTTATGTTGTGTTTAGTCCAAGTAACATGTTTAGTTCCATTTCCAAAGATAGGTTTGGAGAAAGCTTCCAAACCTTAGCCGGGTATCTTGTTTTTGTTCTTCATTTTCATTTTTCTTTCACATCTATCCAGTTACACAGCGAAGAAAACCTATACTGGAGACCATAGCCCAGTTTATTCTGCTGCTGCTGCTGCTGCTAAGTCGCTTCAGTCGTGTCCGACTCTGTGCGACCCCATAGACGGCAGCCCACCAGGCTCCCCCATCCCTGGGATTCTCCAGGCAAGACCACTGGAGTGGGTTGCCATTTCCTTCTTCAATGCATGAAAGTGAAAAGTGAAAGTGAAGTCGCTCAGTCGTGTCCGACTCTTAGCGACCCCATGGACTGCAGCCCACCAGGCTCCTCCGTCCATGGGATTTTCCAGGCAAGAGTACTGGAGTGGGGTGCCATTGCCTTCTCTGCCAGTTTATTCTAACTATATGTATAACATGACTCCTCTGTTAATAAAAAGCTAAAAGCAACTTGGCTATGGTTGGGATAATTTGTAATAGCCCTCTTCTTTAGGTCTTTGGGTACCTGTGCTAGGATTTTGTCTGGAGCTGAGAAGGCAGATTTGGGAAATGCAGTCCCATGATTTCAGCTACTAAACTTGTACCCTTCAATGATGGACAAGCCATGACTCCACTCTTGTAAGCTAATTTTAAGTCCTGCCTTCAGTCCATTTCACTCTTCTCTGTACTTTGTCCTAACTTACTAAGTAGTAAGAACATCCTGGTACTGTATACCTGGGCTCCACAATTGCCCCTCCTATCATTGGTGGAATCTCCATTTGAGCAGGAGATCTATGAAAGGAAGGTTGGTGCAGGTTCCTTGAGTCATTCCGATAGGTGGTGCAGAGGGTTGGCATAGTGGAGACTTTTGCTTTTAAAGACAGAAGGATCCATCATAAATTAGTCTCAGTATGTGCTGCACAGAACCTTAACGTTTTCATGTTCATCATTACAATCTTCACAACTCACTGGTGTTGATTTTACAGGTAGATCTGAAGCCTGTATTCTCTTTGCAGGGAATCTGTTTTTGTGAAGACATTTGGAGCAGGTTTACAATTCAGTTATCAATTCACGGTAGTTTTAGGGTATCTACCACCAAGGTATTGATTTGCATGAGGGAAGAAGACAAAAATGAGTTGACTTTGTGCCTTCCCTGTGAAGAATTGGTGTTCTCGCCAGAGACTTCAGAGCCAGTAGGAATTCATCAAGAGGAGAAGGAGAGGAAGGGCATGCCAGTAGCGATTACCACCCAAGGAGAGGCACCACAAAGTGTCAGCTGCTCTGCCTTAGAAATGGTGGTTATGAGAAAAGGAAGTAGTTTATGGAGCTTCAGTACATTTGGAGAGAGATCACCATCCATGCTTTTCCTAGTTAGATTTGACTCTATCATCACAGGACATCCCATCAGTAAGTAGTGATAGGCACAAGCGGAACAAAACTGCTGACACTCTCTCCCAATTCTCCCTTGACTTAATTGCCCCAACACATTTCTCACAAAGAAATGTGGTCCATAACTGAACAGCAAGGGATGCCCTGAAGAGAAGGCTGTGTGAGTGTGGTTGGACTGGGGTGCATGCAGATTGCTGCTGGTAATAGCAGTAAAGGATAACTCAGGGTATCTCATCTGGGCTCCAGCTGGCCAGTAGCATCTCCTTTTCCTTCCCCGGCCCTCTCAGTGCCTCCAGATTCATATTACCAGGCGGAGCTGACCAATCCTAAGAAGGCAGCAGTGAACAAAACCTATGGAGCTGACAGTCAACCAAATATATTGGGGCGGGGGGGAACTGTTCTTATTCCTACTATGAAAATAGTAGAACTAAGGGAAGGAGGGAAGGAAGGAATTCTGAACCTAAATCTGAACACAAAGTAAGGTGTATAAGGAGAACTGTTTCTCTAACAATTGAGTTCATTATTGTATGAACTGTTTAAGAATCTCTTTGAAATCTTATTATAGCTAAAACTTCAGAAAAAAGGAAAGATTGTAATCTGAACAAACCTTTTCTATAGTACATTGCAGTTGCTCTTTCTATCTTATTTCTTTTAACTATTTTTGTATTGCTGTGACTCTTGAGATGAAATGAATTTTTCCTTTCAAGGGTACTAACACTGGTGTTGAATTGCATCTAAGTGTTAGGTTTTACAGCTTTCTAGATAGTGTGGTGTTTTCCTATATATCTCCCTCTCTGTTTCCAAGTGAGGGGTATATACAATGATCCCAGTGATTTAAGGAACCAGACATTCATACACATGGGACATCCATGGTGCTCTTCATTCTTTTGGAAGTTAATTCACCTCCCATCACCATCACTTTTCTCACTTCATGAGTAAATGAACAACACAGAAATCTCTAATCCCTGCATTAAAATCTGACATCCCTCTACGGACAATGCATAAACCACTTCTTACCTTATTCATTTCATAATGGAAATAATGCTCCCAAACTTTGTTCTACTACAATGAAAGATAACTGCCCAACTTTATTAGTGTTTATTTATTGTTTTAAGTGTTCATTTATTCCTTTGCCTTGTTCCAAAAGATTAATTTTGTTTTATATATTTGTTTAAAGTTTCTGGGATTTTAAAATAAGGCTTTTTAAACTATATTGAGCTATTTTAACTTGATGCCTTAATGCAGTATTCCACAAAACTTTGAAGGGAGATTTACAAGAACACAATACAACCAAGAAGTGATGAAATTGCTTCCATAAAACACCCATGAAAAGACAACTACATATAAAGAGTGCAGTTAATAAAAGTTAACCCTACACAGTGAAATAGGTGGGTTCTGCTCTTCATTTTTATTCCAAACATTAACCTGGGGGTCCTGGCATTCAGTGTTAACTCGAACACATCACACTCACAGTGGGCTTATGTGCACCAAGGAACTCGTGTTATTTTTCTTTAGATTGACCAAAATAAACTGAAATGTACATGCATTCAGTTATACTTTATAAGGCTATGGTTTTTCCTGTGGTCATGTATAGATGTGAGAGTTGGACTGTGAAGAAGGCTGAGTGCAGAAGAATTGATGCTTTTGAACTGTGGTGTTGGAGAAGACTCTTGAGAGTCCCTTGGACTGCAAAGAGATCCAACCAGTCCATTGTGAAGGAGATCAGCCCTGGGATTTCTTTGGAAGGAATGATGCTAAAGCTGAAACTCCAGTACTTTGGCCACCTCATGCGAAGAGTTGACTCATTGGAAAAGACTCTGATGCTGGGAGGGATTGGGGGCAGGAGGAGAAGGGGATGACAGAGGATGAGATGGCTGGATGGCATCACTGACTCGATGGACGTGAGTCTCTGAACTCTGGGAGTTGGTGACGGACAGGGAGGCCTGGCGTGCTGCAATTCATGGGGTCGCAAAGAGTCGGACACAACTGAGCGATTGAACTGAACTATAAAATTTGCGTTTATAGTTACTGAACAAAAACCCCATTACTAAAAGGTACTTGCTTTTATGCTCAGTCACTCAGTCATGTCCAGGTTTTTGCAACCCCATGGACTGTTGCCTGTCAGGCTCCTCTGTCCATGGGATTCTCCAGACAATACTGGAGTGGGTTGCCATTTCCTTCTCCAGGACTTTCTTGTGCACCCACATGAAAATCTGGCACGATTCTGTTATCATATGGGGTGTAAGGTTTTCTGTGTATAATCAACATATTGTACTCATGGGTTTTTCACAAGCTATGTTTATGCCTTTCTCCCATTTCCTTGGTTAATTTGAAGAGGGAGATTTCTATTAAAAATGTTATATTAACAACACTTTGTATACTATATGAACTTTGAAATTTGATAAAATTTGAATACAAATCACCAGGTCAGTAAATAATAACCAGCTGTGAGTTGTTGCTCAAACTACCACACAATTGCACTCATTTCACATGCTAGTAAAGTAATGCTCAAAATTATCCAAGCCAGGCTTCAGCAATATGTGAACTGTGAACTTCCAGATGTTCAAGGTGGTTTTAGAAAAGGCAGAGGAACCAGAGATCAAATTGCCAACATCCACTGGATCAAAAAAGCAAGAGAGTTCCAGAAAAACATCTATTTCTGCTTTATTGACTATGCCAAAGCCTTTGACTGTATGGATCACAATCAACTGTGGAAAATTCTGAAAGAGATGGGAATACCAGAACACCTGACCTGCCTCTTGAGAAACCCGTATGCAGGGCAGGAAGCAACAGTTAGAACTGTACATGGAACAACAGACTGGTTCCAAATAGGAAAAGAAGTATGTCAAGGCTGTATATTGTCACCCTGCTGATTTAACTTTTATGCAGAATACATCATGAGAAATGCTGGGCTGGAAGAAGTACAAGCTGGAATCAGGATTGCTGGGAGCAATATCAATAACCTCAGATATGCAGATGACACCACCCTTATGGCAGAAAGTGAAGAGGTGCTAAAAAGCCTCTTGATGAAAGTGAAAGAGGAGAGTGAAAAAGTTGGCTTAAAGCTCAACATTCAGAAAACGAAGATCATGGCATCTGGTCCCATCACTTGATGGGAAATAGATGGGGAAACAGTGGAAACAGTGTCAGACTTTATTTTGGGGGCTCCGAAATCACTGTAGATAGTGACTGCAGCCACGAAATTAAAAGACGCTTACTCCTTGGAAAGAAAGTTATGACTAACCTAGATAGCATATTCAAAAGCAGAGACATTACTTTGCCAACAGAGGTCTGTCTAGTCAAGGCTATGCTTTTTCCTGTGGTCATGTATGGATGTGAGAGTTGGACTGTGAAGAAAGCTGAGTGCCAAAGAACTGATGCTTTTGAACTGTGGTGTTGGAGAAGACTCTTGAGAGTCCCTTGGACTGCAAGGAGATCCAACCAGTCCATTCTGAAGATCAGTCCTGGGTATTCTTTGGAGGGACTGATGCTGAAGCTGAAACTCCAATACTTTGGCCACCTGATGTGAAGAGTTGACTCATTGGATAAGACTCTGATGCTGGGAGGGATTGGGGGCAGGAGGAGAAGGGGACAACAGAGGATGAGGTGGCTGGATGACATCACTGACTCGATGGACGTGAGTTTGAGTGAACTCTGGGAGTTGGTGATGGACAGGGAGGCCTGGCGTGCTGTGGTTCATGGGGTCACAAAGAGTCGGACACGACTGAGTGACTGAACTGAACTGAACTGTGTGGTGTTGGGGAGTTTTCTTAATTTGAAATGATCATTTCCCCATCTTTAAAACTCCCCAGAGTTGATGTAAGGATTAAATAAAATCACATGTAAAAATTAATAGAATGATACTTGTTTCCTCTTTGCAATCACCTCAAATTCATTTTCTATCTAACCCATATGTAACAGAATGCACCATTCTCCGAAGAAGAAAATATTAAAGTGTCCCCAGAGGATTTGAGCCTACATAGTTGGCATATAGACCAAATAGACACCTATTTTAATATTTCATATATGCACTGAGTTGTAAAAACATGTAAAATCACAATTATGCAATTAATATATGTGGAAATAATTTGGAGCATTTTTCATGTTCACATTAAAAAAAAAATCATTCAAATTTTCACTTACTTCAGTGCTTTATTTCTAAAGTCATGGTTTGAGTTATTCTAGAGAATATTGTATTTCCTTCTGAATTTTATTAAGATAGAGACTCTTTTAAGTTTATGTTTAGTCACCCGGTTGTATCTGACTCTTTGGAACCCCATGGACTGTAGCCCACCAGGCTCCTCTGTCCATGGGATTTTTCAAGCAAGAATACTGAAGGAGGTTGCCATTTCCTCCTCCATGTTATCTTCCCAACCCAGAGATTGAATCTGCATCTCTTGTGTCTCCTGCATTGCAGCAGAATTATTTACCCACTACGCCATCAGAGAAGCCTATTGAATTTAAGTATGATGCTATTACTTGAAGTTTTATATCATGTTACGAGAGCTATTTGTATAACATTAATCATAATTTTATGTTCATACCTTCATTCAGTAGATACATTATTATGATCTTATGCATCAAAATAAATGAATTTTCCTATTTTAATATTTTCATTTATTTATTATGAAATATGCATAAAAGCTGGGAGTGTTGAAGGCTATGTGTGAACATGACATTTACTGCACTGGCTATGATGGAATAAGTGAGGGCCAACCTTGTGGCTCAGTGGTAGAGAATCCACCTGCTAATGCAGGAGATGCAGGTTCAGTCCCTGGGTTAGAAGGAAACGGCAACCCACTCCAACATTCTTGCCTGGAAAATCCCATGGACTGAGGAGCCTGGTTGGCCACAGCCCACAGGGTTGCAAAAGAGTCAGACACGACAGCAGCTAAACAACAACAATCTGAGGTAGCATATCCAAGTTATACATGTCATGATTATATAGCTTGACACTGTATGTAACAGATGGTTTTATGAATATAAAATGATCTCTTTATAGAACACTTAATGCACACATCCTTCACACACATTTTTTGGCTCAGGGTTAAGTTCTACAATACGTTATCATCTGCCTGGTGCTTTGTAAGTGTGGGTGTTTTTTCCCTTCTGTGGCTGTAGATCACAACCCAGGAGCAGTTCCAGAGCCTCCAGTTGGAACCTCAGCCTTCCAGCAAGGAGCCCGGGACAGCATGCGCCTCTGCCAGGGAACGGGTGCCACACACCTACGATCACAGCGTTCATCTCACTGAGGACAGGAATTCCTCTTCTATGACTGGTTTTCCCTGGATACTGCCGTCCAGACCCTGGCTGAGGTCCACTGTATGCAAATCAGAAGACACTGTTTTGCTGAGCCTTGCACGTGTCAGGTCTGCTGCCCCTACTTCTCCAACTGTAGGTATGATGGATAGGTTACGCTAATCTGTGGACCCTGAAAAGACATGCTGACCCTATCAGAAGCCCTCTTCTGTGATGTTGATGTCTCTGTGACCACAGCTGAGACTTAGAGTCAGAACCCCTATACTCACACCCTACCATGTGTTGCAGAGCGTATACCTCTGACCTTCGATTACTGTATCCTCCCACCCTAACCAGCGACCCCAGAGGTAACAACTATCCTGAGTTTTGTGTTTACCATTCCTGTGCTCTTCTTTATAGCTCCACCACATATGTCTCTATATTTATCAACACATCGTGCATTTTTGCATGTTTTTATACATTATGTAAACCTAACATACTGCATATATTCTTACACAGCTTGCTTTTCTTCACTCAAAATTTTGTCTAATGCATGTTGATGTTTGCAGGTGGAGAGCACTTATTTCCAACACAGTGAGTTCCAATATAGACTACTGTCCAAACAGCATACTTTATGAAGCTTTCATCTTGTTGGATTTGGGGAATATTTTTAATTTTTGTAATTTTAAACATTATACATAAAACTTTATATATGCTATATAATGCATATATGTTAATGCAAGAATTTTGTCATTGTGTTTTTTTTTTTGTACTCAGAAACCTTCCCACCCAGCCCCACTCCAGCCTAGTGTATATATTGAGGGCTCAACGCACATCCTCAAGTATTCTTGATACCAAATTATTATTTTCACAGATTGTTTGTACCAGTTGACACTCTAGCAATTGTTGAAAAGCTTGTGTTGCTCCAAAGCTTCTCCTGTACTTGGCAGTTTCATAGTTTTAAATATTTTTCTGTCTAGTGGGATAAAAGAGTGCTATGTCTTTTTTTTTTTGGTTCTGTTAATAACATAGAACACGTGTGCAGCAATGCACTAGTGCACACACACACACAGCCGTCCTTATTTTTCCCATTTGTGTTTCTTCTTTTGTGAAAAGAAATCATGTTCCTGTCTTTTATGCATTTTTCCATGGCATTCATTTTTTTCTCATTGATTCATTGACATTTACTGTATATTAATAATACTAATCCTTTTTTGGTTATACTTGCGGTGAATAACTTCTTGGCTTATATTTTTATGATCTTTGCACTATGACTTTTATAATACATTTTGATATGCAGGTGTTCTTAATTTGAACATAGACAAAATATGTTAAAGAATCTTAGCGTCTTGGTACTGAAAATGTTCTCCTCTATTTTCCTATCATTATCAGTTGCTGCCAAATAATATTACTACACTTGTAATAGCTTAGAACATCACACATTCATTGTCTCACAGTTTCTGTGGGTCGGGAATCCAAGCCTGGCTGAACTTGGTCATCTGCTCGTACATGTGGCTGCAGTGACGTTGATGGGACTAAGATCTCATCTGAGAAGCACCCACTTCCAAGCTCATGTGATTGTTGGCAAGACTGAATTCTTTGTGGGCTATTGGACTAAAAGCCTCAGTTCTTTTCTGCCTGTTGGCAGGAGACCTTGAATCACTTGCCATGTGAGCTTCTCCATTGGCAGTTAACTTCACGAAGTCAGGATGAGAGAGTCTATAGAGAAACTGCTAACACGCTATCATAATCTTGGAAGCGACACCCAGGCAGCTTTGGTTAGAAGCTAGTCAGACGTCCCCTTACCCCTACACCCAGGAAAGGGTTTCCACAAGGACAGGACTACCAGGAGAAGGAGAGCTTATTTTGCCTTTTATATTTAAGTATTTAATCTGCATACTTAGTTGGTCAGTCATGTCTGATTCTTTGGGACCCCATGGACTGTAGCCCACCAGGCAACTCTGTTCATGAAATTTCCTGGGATTTCCCAGGCAAGAATACTGGAGTGAGTTGCCATTTCCTTCTCCATTTAATCTGCTTTACATTAACTGTTAAGTCCATTCTGAGGTTGTTTTTTTTTTTTTTTCCCCTTGTATGAATAACCTGCTGTCCTAGACTGAAAAGATTCAGTACCCTCTCCTTTCCACTAATCTTCAATGCCATTTCTACTGCATATCAAGTCCTTATATTTTGTGTGAGCTGATTTCTGAGTTCTCTACTGTACTCCACTGGCAAATTTGATTACCCGATGACAGTACTGCACTGTCTTAATTACTGCAGTCTTTTTGTTGGCCTTGAAATCTGGTAAGGGAAGTTTTTTTATTTTCTTTTTTCTATTTCTTAAGCCTTTGTTCTTCCATATGCATTTTAGAATTAGTTAGCATAGCTCCTCAAAGCAAGCAAACAAAGAACAATACATGTTATTGTAAATGCATTACATCAATTTTGGGAGAATTGACCTCTTTAATTAATCCCAATTCATAAGCATGGCATATCTCTCCTTTTATATAACATTTGTTAATCCTTTGATAGATTTAAGTATGAGCACTTTATATATTACAGTGGATCATATTTATTTTTAATTGTATGTCCTAACTGATGATAGTATGTAGAAAATACAGTTGACTTTTGTGTATTTATATTATATCAGGGAACTTACTAATTTAATAATTTACCTGTAAATTTTTTTGAAATACTTATATAAGATGATTTTGTAATCTGTAATTAATGGAATACATTTCTGTCCTTTTAATTTTATAACTTTTTAATGTTCTTACTGGATTTGTTAGGACGTCTTGTAAAGTACTGAGTGGATCTGGCAATGTGAATATTCTTGTACTGTTCCTAATGTGAATGGAGTAATTGTACATTTCACCACTGAGCAAATGAATGGATGCTGTGTGTAGTTCATAGATTCCCTTTATCAGGATGCAATACTCCCTTCTATTGCCAGTTGATAATTGCCTTTTTATCATCAGTGCATGATGAGATTTATTCATGCTTTTACTGTATTTATTGTGATAATCATATGTTTCTTTGCCCTAATCTGTTAATGCAAGGTATTTTGTGAAGATATTTTTTTCTTTTGAGATTAAACCAAATTTGGCTTGCTATGATGAAACCAGACTGGGAATGATTTATTATATTTGTTGCTGAATTGAGCTTATTAATAATTAAGATGTTTATATCAACATTTGTAATTGTAATTTTCTCATGATATATTTGTCTAATTTTCAAGTCAGCAAACTTGTCACACAAAGTAAGTTGAGGATGTTCTATTTTTATATTTTCTAGATGAGTTTGCATGGGATTGAAATGACCTAATACAAGAATGTTTGTCAGAACGCATTTGTAAAATTATCTGAGCATTCTGTTTTCTTTGTAGGAATACTTTAACTAAATATAAAATTTTATTTGGTGGTTATAGGGTTCTTTTATTTACCTCATGAATTTATTTTGAAGCCTATTTTGGCAAATTATGTTTTTAAGGAATCTGTACTGTTCTTTTAATTTTTCACATTTATTGAGCTAAATTTACTCAAAATGCAAATTACCTAATTTGCATTTCTAATTATCCATCTCCCACATATGTATTTTCTCTCCCTAATACTGCGTATGTGTGCCTTATTTCTTT
Organism: Bison bison bison; assembly: GCF_000754665.1. Taxonomy (NCBI): domain Eukaryota; kingdom Metazoa; phylum Chordata; class Mammalia; order Artiodactyla; family Bovidae; genus Bison; species Bison bison. The sequence continues at coordinate 5,283,815 of NW_011495041.1, forward strand.
ATGTTCCTGATGCTTTTGGGCTGGTGAATATTGACAATAATAGGCCATATAGTTAAATTACCTTCTATATTGGTGGTGGTTTAGTCGCTAAGTCATGTCCAACTCTTTGCAACCCCGTGAACTGTAGCCCACCAGAGACCCCATGGACGCTAGCCCACCAGTCTCTTCTGTCCATGGAATTCTCCAGGCAAAATACTGGAGCGGGTTGCCATTTCCTTCTCCAAGGGATCTTCCAGACCCAAGGATTGAATCCTGGTCTCCTGCATTGCAGGAGATTCTTTACTGACTGAGCTACCAGGGAAGCCCTATTTATCTTCTCTATTAGGAATATAAATTGAAGGTCCTTTACAACGACTAATTTTTAGCTTTTTTGTTCTTACCTAATATTTTATGTTTATTTGCTATTGCATAACCAGCTCCTAATCTTATATATTTCCTTTATTTCTCTAACATCAATTGTTTTTCTTTTTTAATCTTTAATTATATGCCCCATTATTTTTTGTCAATGTTCACCAGCCAAAAACCACCATGAAGAAACTGTATTTATTAGAGTAAGAGGGTTTTAAGCAGTACAGCTTTGCTCTGCCCTATATAAAAAAATGAACTAACAAAAACAGCATTAAAAAAAAGCACCAATTAGAAAATAGGATTTTACCACAAACAAGTAAAGATTCAATATCTTTCATGTAGAAAAGATTTTACTTATATGTAAGCAAAAAAATGATTACAACTTTAAAAGAGACAGAAGTTAAAAGCAATAGAGCAGATAATCAGTTTCACTACTTCAAAGTACAAATACTGTCACTTTCCTTTTCTTTCACAGTTTGTATCTTGGCCTCCAAATTATTTCTACTTAAGGCCTGTCCTCCCAGTACTAAATAAATTAAAAAAAAAAAAAAATACAGGGGAAAAAGTCTAAAATTCCTTGGGATTTAATCAAAAGGTTTAGGACTACTTCCAAACATAAATCAAGAAAGAGCTTTAATCCCATGTGACCAATACTTTACCTGTTTCTCACTGGTATAATGTATCACTGTAGATGACTGGGCCTGTCCAACGAAACAAATGATGCTTTTCTACAGAGGCTAGAATCACATGCCTATATTGTTTCTGCAGAGTTCACATTAGTGACCCACGCACAAAAGGCCAGTTCATTTTAATTCACCTCCCCCACTCCTTTTTTTTTTTTTTCCCTTAATTTTATTCTTGAAAGCACAGCCTACTGGACTGCTGTTCTTGGGTCTAGAAAATTTGCCTACATTAGGTGTGTATTGATATTATGCAGAAATTACTCCCACCTCCTGTACCATCCTTGCAAAAACCCTAGACATTTTTATAGAGACTGGATTACCAGCCTAAAATCCCCTCCCAGGGGAATGTCATTTCAGGTATTTTCTCGTCCTTTCTTGAACAAGTGATTGTTTTGAGGGCTATGCTGGACGAATTTTAAGGGCTCTCTACTTCCAGATTTTGAAAAGAGGTATCAGTTATAGGTCACTTCACGTTCACAAATGCCCTGGGCCCCTTCAGGAAAGAAATTGGCAATCACCAAGGAAATTGATTCGGATTACTTCAGGAAATACAGATATAAGATGGCCAGAAAACCACATGACCCAGTCCAGTAGGGAAGAAAATCTAAGGTGGGTATCTGGCTTCCCGTCATTGCAGGGCACTTCCCAGGAGGCCCCCTCCAGTCTCAACTCAGGGGGTCCCCAGAAGAATCCTAGGAGCTCAGTAGCTGGGGAAAGGGAGAAGAAGGATGGAACTTAAGAGCAACCAGTGTTCAAATATCCACGGACTGCATTCCTGCTTCCAGTGGTACCTGAGTGGACAGTCTACCCAGTAGCTCTGCACATGTGCAAAGCTGAACTAATCAGTGAAAATCAGTAAGAGGAAAATCCATAAATACCTGGATATTAAAGTGAGGTAAAGACACTCCTGAAAAACCCACTGGCCAAAGAAAAAATAAAAAGAGATATCAAAAAATATCTTGAGACAAACAAAGATGAAACACAGTATATAAAAACTCATGGGGTGCAGCAAAAGTAGTTCAATGAGGAAAGGTTGTATTAATAGCTATGAGTGACTACATTAAGAAAACAGGTCTCAAATAAACAACCCAATAGCATATTTCAAGGGGCTAGGAAAAGCAACAAATTAAGCCCAAATTTAACAGAAGAAAGCAAATATAGAGATTAGTATAGAAATAAATGAAATAGAGAATAGGAAAACAATAGAAATGATTAACAAAACTAAGTGTTTATTCTTCAAAAAGATAAATAAAATTGTTAAAAACCGTAGGATGGTTACCAAGAAAAACAGAGAGAGGACTTAAAAATAAAGGCAGAAGTAAAAGGAGAGAAATTAAAATTAATACCACATAAATACAAAGGCTCTTAAGATATGATAATTATATACCAATCAACTGGACACCCTAAAAAGTTAGATTTATTGCTAAAAACATGCATCCTGCTAAGACTGAATCCTGAAGAAACATAAATCTGAAAAGACCAATAATGAATAAGAAGATTGAGTCAGTAACAAAAAAATTAAATAGTAATAAGAACTGGAGAAAATAAATATTGGAGAAAGCGTTAGTATCAGTGTCACCTAGTTATAGTTATCAGATTACTTTAGAATATTTTCTTCGACCTGGGTACAGGAAAAGGCTTTCTAACCAAGACTCGATATTCACATGCCTGAGTTCACTTTTGATTACGGACCAAAGAAACCAAGATTGCTTCAACCCTCTCACAGACAGCAGCATTTAACTCTAGAGAAAACTTTTTAAATAAATAATAAACACACACGCAACTACTAGAAGATGCTGGAGAGTGATCCAAAAATGAGCAGAAATCCGAAAGAATTTCACTATTGGAAAAAGGAAGAGGCACTAGGGATTTTCTTGTTTCACCACTTCTAGCTTGAAGGCAGGCCTCGCCTGCAGCACAAACGGAAGCTAAAAAGCCAACAGACTAGAAAATGCCATTTTCTGGTGAAAGAAGAAACTGTAAAAGAGGAGTGCCAGAGACTGGGGGCACAAACGCCATGCAGAAACTCTACCTAAGTATCTTTGAGTGTGTGCTCAGTCATGTCCGACTCTTTGTGACCCATGGACTGTAGCCCACCAGGCCCCTCTGTCCATGGCATTTCCCAGGCAAGGATACTGGAGTGGGTTGCCATTTCTGCCTCTAGGGGATCTTCCTGATCCAGGACTCAATCCTGAGTCTCCTATGTGTCCTGCTTTGGCAGGTGAATTCTTTACCACTGCCCCTAAACACCTGGCCTATTCGTAAACCATGAACGCTAAGGGCTGAGTCTTAGCTTAACCATAAACATAAAATAACCCATCTAAGATTCAATCAGTCAAAAGTCCAAAACTGAGCAGAATTAAAACCATTAAATCAATAAACAGTCTTTAGTAAGAGTTTATCATGCATCACTTCAGTTCAGTCACTCAGTGGAGTCCAATTCCTTATGACCCCATGAACTGCAGCACACCAGGGTTCCCTGTCCATAACCAACTCCCTGACCTTATTCAAACTTATGTCCACAGAGTCGGTGATGCCATCCAACCATCTCATCCTCTGTCTTCCCCTCCTCCTCCTGTCTTCAATCTTTCCTGGCATCAGGGTCTTTTCCAGTGAGTCATCTCTTCGCATCAGGTGGCCAAAGTATTGGAGTTTCAGCTTCAACATCAGTCCTTCCAACGAATATTCAGGACTAATTTCCTTTAGGATGGACTGGTTGGATCTCGTTGCAGTCCAAGGGACTCTCAAGAGTCTTATCCAACACCACAGTTCAAAAGCATCAATTCTTCGGTGCTCAGCTTTCTTTATAGTCCAACTCTCACATCCATACATGACTACTGGAAAAACCATAGCCTTGACTAGATGGACATTTGTTAGCAACATAGTATCTCTGCTTTAAAATATGCTATCTAGGCAATGGCACCCCACTCCAGTACTCTTGCCTGGAAAATCCCATGGATGGAGGAGCCTGGGGCTATAGCTATGGAGGCTATAGTCCATGGGGTCGCTAAGAGTCCAACACGACTGAGCGACTTCACTTTCACTTCTCACTTTCATGTATTGGAGGAGGAAATGGCAACCCACTCCAGTGTTCTTGCCTGGAGAATCCCAGGGACGGGGGAGCCTGGTGGGCTGCCGTCTATGGGGTCGCACAGAGTCGGACACGACTGAAGCGACTTAGCAGCAGCAGCAGGTTGGTCATAACTTTCCTTCCAAGGAGTAAGCGTCTTTTAATTTCATGGCTACAGTCACCATCTGCAGTGATTTTGGAGCCCCCAAAAATAAAGACTCTCATTGTTTCCACTGTTTCCCCATTATTTGCCATGAATTTTGGGACCAGACGCCATGATCTTTGCTTTTTGAATGGTGAGCTTTAACTTTTTCACTCTTTCACTTTTTCACTCCCTTCACTTTCATCAAGAGGCTCTTCAGTTCTTCTTCACTTTCTGCCATAAGAGTGGTGTCATCTGCATATCTGAGGTTATTGATATTTCTCCCAGCAATCCTGATTCCAGCTTATGCTTCATCCAGCCCAGCATTTCTCATGATGTACTCTGCATATAAGTTAAATAAGCAGGGTGACAATATACAGCCTTGACGTACTCCTTTTCCTATTTGGAACCAGTCTGTTGTTCCATGTCCAGTTCTAACTGTTGCTTCCTGACCTGCATACAGATTTCTCAAGAGGCAGGTCAGGTGGTCTGGTATTCCCATCTCTTTCAGAATTTTCCACAGTTGATTGTGATCCACACAGTCAAAGGCTTTGGCATAGTCAATGAAGCAGAAATAGATGTTTTTTTCTGGAACTCTCTTGCTTTTTCGATGACCTAGCGGTTGTTGGCAATTTGATCTCTGGTTCCTCTGCCTTTTCTAAATCCAGCTTGAACATCTGGAAGTTCATGGTTCATGTATTGTTGAAACCTGGCATGGAGAATTTTGAGCATTACTTATATTAGCATGCATATACGTTTGCAAACCAGGAGCTTTCAAAAGGGCCTTCATTAAGTTACAAGGATGACTTACAAAGTGAAAACAAAGAAGTTGTTTGCCCTTTGGAGAGATTACAGTGGGGGTTTCTGGTTGGCAAGGGGTTGCTTAAGAGTGATTACTTCATATTATTTTTAGGAAGATGGTGTAAGTTTCTTTTATGATTATCAGATGCATTTGCAAGAAATAACCTAAGCTTTTTCTTTTGTGCTCATGAAATAGACTTAGTTTTGCTTATATGACTTAAATGGTTTTGTCTTCTCAGGAAATTCTCAAGTCTGGTCTTCATTTTGCTTTTAATTTTAATACCTGCTACTCAAAAGACTGAGTTTTCATTTTGAGAACAATGGAACTAGTTGCCTATTAAAACCAAAACAAAATAAAAATATCTCTTTAGGGTAAAATAACAGAATACAAATTCTCCAACAAAATGCTTTTCATAGCACACAGGACACAGTTTAAAATCACACAACATTTTAAAGAAACAGAGAAATGTGACCTATATTTGAAATTAAAGACAATTTTTTGAGACTGACTCCTAGAAGACACAGATTTTTGAATTAACAGACTAAGATTTTAAAGCAGCTGTTATAACCATGCTTTATGGCATAAAGGAAGCTTAATTTGCAATAGCTGAAAAAGAGAATATTTCCATTGAGAAATATAAAATAAGAAGGAAAATTCCATAGCTAAAAAGCACAATATTTGAAATCTTTAAAAAAACAATAAACATGCTTGATGGTGATACAACAAAATGGAGATAGCAAACACTGTGAGCTTGACAGAGCCGTAGAAATTATTTAAAGACTAAAGAAGATATTAGTAATATTTGGAAGCAATAACACACACATATTTGGAGTCCTATAAGGAGAGAAAAAAATAGGACTAAATATATTCAAAGAATAATAACTGACATATCCTCAAATTTGTGGCAAGATGCAAATTTATATTCTGTGAGCTCAAAAAACCTCAAGTATGTTAAATGTGAAGAAAACTATGCCAAGACACACCATAGTCAAAATACTATAAATCAAAGACAACAGAGCATCTAAATACCATGAAAGCAAAGTGGCGTCATGTATACACTGGGAAATAATTCAAATAACTCCTGATTAAAAACAATAGAATTGAGATTTGACAGAAAACAGCAAAATTCTATAAAGCATTATCCTTCAATAAAAAATACTTTAATAAAAAAAATAGAATTTAGAGGATATTGTGCCAATGTCTTTATAGTGCTGAATGAACGCAACAACCTTTCAACCCAGATGTCTCTATACAATCAATAGGTAGCTCAGGAAAAAATAAAGACATTGTGTTATGCACAAACTTGATAAACTGTATCACCAACCCATGTGAGCTACAAGAAAGGATAAGGGGATGTTCTTTATGTAGAAAAGTAATCAAACAGGTGGAACCTTGTATACTCAAGGAGTGAAAGAAAAGCCAATAATATGAGCGTAGGAGGGAATGCAGTCCTGTGATTATCCTCAGATGAGAAATGGGGACCTGGAGGCAGGGAAGTGGGTATTCCTTGGAGCTGCCTAGTGCACACTCCAAATTTCCTTAAGTTTCTTTCCTTTTTTTTTAAGAATCCATCTACATGAAACACTTTGTTGTTTAGTTGCTAAATTGTGTCTGACTCTTCTGCAGTGCCACGAACTGTAGCCCACCAGGGTCCTCTGTCCATGAGATTTCCCAGGCAAGAATATTGGAGTGGGTTGCCATTTCCTTCTCCAGGTAGAATTTCTTTAAAGCCTCATTACTAAAGGAGGTAAAAATGCCATAGACTATCCCATGATATAGACAGACATGTTTTAATAGTAAAATTTTCAAACTATGGTTAACAATCATGAGACAATTTCTCTGCAAAAATATTCACTTAAAATTGAGAAGCAAGAACTAGGCCTTGCCTGTTGTGTGGCTTTATGTATGAACCCCTCGGCCATTAGATTTAAGACTTGGGCAAATTGAGAACTTATTGTGATGGAGGGCATCCTTTTCATCTGACAAAGGCAGAAATAAAAATATTGTTCAAAATTGCCCTTTAACCCAGGAGGGTGGAGGAATATAACATCTAGCATTAACTTTCTATTCTGCAAACCCAGCGTTTCTCTGTTAGCATTTTTAGGAAACTCATCCTGCTAATCAAAATGTATATATATGTCCAAATCTCCAGATTTTTTAAAGGAACTACTGCAAAGGAAGTTTCCTCTTTTCTGAAATTATACCACTGAGTTTTGAAAAGTACCAGACTTCTGCTCAGTTTCTATAAATTTTTGTCTGAGTTTCTACACAGCATACCAGATGGTCAAAACTATTTCTTTTTCCTCTTTCTTGATTTTGTTTCTATTGCTTTAGTTATCACTTCCAGCTTGCTGCCATCTACACATCTTAAAGCTATGCCCTTTATCTGTCTTTCTCCTGGGTATTAATCAAATTTTTAACAAGATAGGGATAAGAGCCAACACACACTGTAGAAATCTGCTAGAGACTATTCCACTTTGCAGTTTAATATTTATTAGCATTCTTTGGGCATCTAGCTGCAATACAACTTGATTTTTCTGTGAGAAACCATTAATCTTCTTTTGGCTTATTTTCCTTATCTTTAATATGGGGTGGATTTCATAGCAGTATTTCTCAAAGCATCTGTGGTAAGGGACAGTTTTGCTTTTTAATTTCCATTTGTCAGGTATCTGTGTTTTTATATAATACAATAAGAATGAAATATAAAAAACATCTCTAGAAAAATGATAAATACAAGAGAAATGAAATCAGAACCATTTTATTACTAGACTCAAAAGACATAAGACCACATTTCAATAATCCAATCAAATAGATAGGAAAATAAAACTGTTGCAAAAGCTATATACATTGTTCATTGAAATTGTGCACATAGGTAATTAATATAGGAAATATTTTTACAGTTATCACTTTTTGTTGTTCTTCAACTTTCACCAAATAAGGGTTGTTGTTGAAATAACAATCCCTACACTGAACTGCTGACTGGACATTTTGAATCAATTCTGTTTGTCAATAATGTTTTTTCATGTGACAGATGAACTTACATTTTGCTTGTTAACTGATCTAATTTAGATTGGATAAATAACATCACCACTCATACAGGTTAACCTCAGTTTTGATTTCACAGCACTCAGAGAAGCCTGTCTCAGAGACAGGTATACTGAGTGGATTGGAAGACAAGAATTTGAAGTAAATTCAGTAAACTTACTGAATTCATTTTTAACATAAAGTAGATGATTCTATATTTTAAAAATTTATCTTCAATCCTTCATCATCAGTGAGTTTCAGCCATTAATCTTATGAAAGATTAATTAAAGTTATACTTTGATAAAAGAAATGGAGTTCATCTTTTTTTCTGGTATGGATATTTGATGAAAAATAAAATTTAAAATATTCTAAATAAAATGCAAAACACATTTGTGTTTGGTGGTGGTGTGTGTGTGTGTGTTAGTCACTCAGTCGTGTCTGACTCTTTGCAACCCCACAGACCATATCCCGCCAGGCTCCTCTGTCCATGAGATTCTCCAGGCAAGAATAGTAGGGTGGGTTGCCATTTCCTTCTCCAGGGGGTCTTCTCGACCCAGGGATCGAACCTGGGTCTCCTGCATTGCAGACAGATACTTTACTGTGAACTACTCAGGAAGCCATTTTTCACAAACGTACAAAATCAAAAGTCATTGAAGTAAGTATGTGTGAATACTTCCTGCCAGGCATGGAAGTATTAAGATGATTTTAAAAATTCAAATACTCTGGTACAGGGCAAAACTATTTTTGGCACCCTGATCAGTTAGCGAAGCTATACAGGAGATTTTAAAGTAAAATTAGCATTCCTTACCAAATTTGAAAATGTGACTATCTGCTAAGAAATATTATTCCAGTATTTTCTATGCAGACATTTAGATTGAATCTGAGACAAAATACCGTTAATTTCCTAGTCTGTCTCTGTACTTTAAAGAGCTAATCTCCAGTGTGCTGGCTGTCACAGTGCTGAGTCACTAATACATTTGACTTCACGCTAGGAGAAACTACTTCACACGTAGTATTTAAAAGTGTTCATGTTTCTTACTTCTTTTGACAGTTCTTAGCAGAGTTTGTTAAATCATAATGTTTATTTAAACATTTTTTAAAAGATGTGCCCAAATTGCTTTTATTTGCATGTAGTTTATACATAAAATCACCTCATGTAGAAAACCAGAGGATACATGAGATGCAAAAATTACCCATCTATAGACTGCTGCCACTTGAATTTAAATATTTTAATCTAAATAATGGCCAGGAGGCTTATAACTGTGAAAATCTTAATAAAATCATACCTAAAATGATAGAAAATTTCTGCTCGTGATTGACTTTTGCTTATGGACAATATTTGCTAAAATCCAAGGAGGACTGGATACAGGCTTCTTTGTGCTTTCATAAAAGTTTGATTATATATGTATGTATAAGGTTATTGTGGGTGCTGTAACAAATTACCATTAACTTGGTGGCTTAAGAAAACACACATTTACTATCTTTCAATTACAGAGATCAGAAATCAGACATAGGTCTCACTGGATGAAATAAATTTATGTGTAGATCTGTATTTCTTTCTGGAGTCTCCAGAAGAGAATATGTTTCTGTGGATGTTCAAGCTTCTAGAGGGCACCGTTGTTCTCTGACTTATATCTTCATTTCTTCATCTGTAGAGACTCTGAACCATAAGCTTCTCACATTGCCATCTCTTCACATCTCCCTCCTCTCTCAGCCTCTTTTGATCCTCTTTTGAGGATCCTTGTGATTATACCGAACCCACCCAAATAATATATAAAAATCCCCCAATCCCAAAGTCAGCTGACTGGCAACATTAATTCAATATGAAACCTTAGTTCTTCTTTGCCATATAGGCTAACACATTCCTAAATAGAGGAACAGGTGACTAAAGATTGAAATGGAAGCTTTTATCAGTGAGAATGACTAGGCTGGAGGACCATGGGGGAAACGGGGTCCCTGATCCTTTAGACTGGATATAGGCAGAGTTTTCCCAAAGGTCCCAAGTGGTGCTGGAAGCCTCCCATGGGAATCAACCCTGATGGTACTCTCAGCATAGGGGAGGAGATTAGAGCATCTACTGTTAGGGGCAACAGGAGTGTAGGCTATGGGCCAGTTAGACACACCACCAGTAATGTCACCCACCGGGAGAAGAAACAGGGCAGCAGTGACCAGCACAAAGCCCCTCCAGGTGGGCTCACCACAGAGGGTAGGAAGTATTCCCCTTTCCACCCAAAGACCAGTCACTTCATTGGAAATACAATCTATCTATTCAATTCAATCTGTCAAAAACAGTTGTGGATAAAGACAAACTAGCATTTACATTTGAGCATAAAGACAAATCTTTAGAAACTTACTAGAGTCAGTTACTAAGTCTTCCCTGGTGACTCAGATGGTAAAGAAACTGCCTGCAGTGCAGAAGACCTGGGTTCCCTCCCTTGGTCAGGAAGATCCCCTGGAGAAGGAAATGGCACCCCACTCCAGCATTCCTGCCTGGAGAGTTCCATGGACAGAAGAACCTGGTGGGCTACAGTCCATGGGCTTGCAAAAGAGTTGGACACAACTGTGTGACTGACAAACTCTTTAAAAAGAAAGTTGATAACGTTATACCATATTATAACTATCCCGAAATATGTTTGTCAGGAAACAGGCAAGGCCTATCCCAATAAACTGAACTGTAAGAAGTAATTTTCCAAATAATCTGCTCCTCCACTTGTTCAAATAGCTTTCATTTTAAAACTATTTATTTTGGTAGCAGCTGCTTTACATATATTTTTGGAATAAACAAACAGAATTTTGGTTTAAAGCATGGAAAATATTGAGAGGAACAATTAAAAAATAATCTGAATATTTATAAATATGTTACTAATACCTGTTTTTCTTTCCACCAGAATCCACAGGTTGCAAAGTACGTTTCCAATAAAACAAGGCATCTGTGTATAAGGTGTATGATAAAAGATCTTTGTCCTCTGGAATCACTGCTGTTTGACACCAAGGCTGGGACCATGCATATCTCAAGAATTAAGCAAAGGTTTGTTGAGGCAAAGGGTAAATGAATCTTCACATCAAGATAGGAAGTCATTTCCTTTTGGTAGGAGCCAAATTTCCTGAGTTCAAATCCTGTCTCTACAGCGAATTTCTTTAGGCCAGTTACTTAACTTCTCTCTGACTCAGTTTCCTCCAGCAGTACAAGGATTATAATAATATAACCTACCATAAAGTTATTGTAAAGTTCAGTTGAGTTGAACACATAAAGTTCTTAGAACAACAGGAGGTACATTTTAAACTATTATGTGCTCCTGGTAAAATAAAGAACGACTCAGAGTCTTTTTTTTTTTTTTCATGTCTCATAGTTAGAAATATTTAGGACTTGAGCTCAGCATACTGATTCTTAAGCCCAATTCTATTTCTAAAATGTCTGAACTATGTTCAAGATACATAGGTAGGTTGTTTACCACTAGCGCCACCTGGGAATTCCCCACAGAAACTAATCTTGAAATATGTGTCATTTTTACTGTTCATGGATTTTTTGTAAGATATTGACTTTTTATCTATCTAGTTACAGAGTAATATGAAATGATTCTAATATGAAACAGTCAAATCTTGATTGCCTGTTAGTGATCTCAGCCAGGCAGCAGTGGGTGGTGGCGTGAAGTGGGATCTTAATTCCCTGTTCAGGAACTGAAGCTGGGTGAGAACCAGGAATCCTTGCCACCAGACCAGCAAGGACTAGAGGCTAGAAGCTATTTTTTTCTTGGTCTTTGCCCCCAGTGAAAAAGGCATCCATCACAAAGGCAGAAAACATAAATGCAGATATAAAGTTTATTATTAGAGACATATCACAACAAGTGGGAGAGCACACAGAGAAATGGTTTGTTTAGTTAAGACAGAAGCAAGGCAGAGATGAACACCTGGAGAGAAAGCGTAAGAAGGACTGCTGTAAAGAGACAGTTAAGTCATTTATATAGGTCACTTCTTCCAGCTGTTGTCTTCCTTCAGGCCAATTATCTGGTTTCTTTTCCCACATCTGACCCTCTTGGGATGCACAGGCACCTCTTAACCAAGATGGATCTCAAAGTGAAGGCTTCTGGGAGGAGCACGCCTCCTTATGGCCTAGCATTATCCCTTGACACTTGACCCCCAAGGAGGATTTCTGCGCATGTGTAGTGTCTCCCTTGTTCCAAAAGAGAGGTGAGTGGAGATCCCTTAACCCTTTACTCAAACAGGGTTTTACCCCTCTTTGTCCTTACCGTGACTATTACCTTAAGGTGTTTACGAGAGACAAACACTGGCTTTTTACCCCGTTTCTGTTGTTACTTCCAATTTGGAGGGCAAATGGGAGGCTGATTATAAATGCCTCAACTGGGGCTCACCTATCTCTTGTCTCAGGAAATGCAAGCAGGAGGCTGGTTGTAACTGTTTAACCTGAAGCCCATCTATCTCCTTAACCTGAAGCCCATCTATCTCCTATTTCCTACATCAATAGGAAAGGGATGGGAAGAAATGGGTTTTACAGCAATGTGACTTTTCTCCATCTGAGATAAACTTTTATGCATGGAGAAGAAAAAAAAAAAAAAAAGACTACATGAGTTATTTGAGAGATTAATAGGGTACCCTTGTTTAAGTAAAATGATACATCATTAAAAGTGCTTCAGCTGAGTTTTCAATTCAACCCACAATATCATTTGAATCATTCTGGCTGAAAACCAAGATCCTGTCACTACAACCTGGGGCTTTGCTGTTTATAACCATCATTAAAATATTTTTTGAGATAATATACCCTAGACACAGATTTTCAGGTAGACACAAAGAACTCACAGACTGGTGGGAGGCTACGTGGATAAAATGGGGACTAGAATGCTATCATGGCTCTGAGTGCAGAGAGAAAGACTGTGATTGGCATGGGGGAAGGCGTTATGCAACCCACATCACTGCAGTGACATTTCAGCCGCACTGTGTAGTCTGGGTCTTGGGAGTCAGCACTTCTAAATTTTAATATTTGATTTATTTGCAGCATGACTTGGGGCAAATTACTTAGCCTTTTGAGCCATAGTTTTGTCATCTGTAAAATGAGAATACTAATACACATTGTTGTTTCTGAAGATGACAGATACAAAGGACATGTTAAAGAGTCTACATGTGTTTCCATGTAGTTCAAAACTATGTACTTTTACAATTTAGTTTAAGTCCATAAATTATTAATCTTCTCCATCTATACACTTACTTTTTTTCCAGTGCATTTCAATAAACAATTGCTATTATACCTAATTTTTTAAACAAAGTTTTGCTAATAGTAGCCCTCTTAGAAAAAGGACATATGTATATTTGGGGAAATTATGAAGCAAGGCCAGTTTAAATTACTTAGAAAGTAAAAATGTAAAATATGTTAAGCTTAATATTATCAAGTGCAAAGCACTTAGATCTTTTCAATATTTAGCCTTTGTTCAAAGACCAAGTCATTTTCTGATGTTCCACATATGCATTAACTTCTTTCATAAAAATTTCTTTTATCGATCCTCCCATTTTCTGAACTTCTAAATATTTAGAGTGAGTAGTATTCTAGTTCCCAATCAAATACACATTTGGGTACCATAATTGTGTTTTCTTTGTAAAGGTATGTTGATTTTTTTTTCTTTCTTTCAAAGGAAGTCTTTAAAAATATGATAATTTTCTTCTAGGATAATGATGTTTTTGAATGCCACACAGAAAACAGCCTCTTTCTCACCTACTGTATTTCTGTAAACGCACTTCAGAGGAGCCTACTTCTCCCTTTTCCACCTTAATTCATTCATTCGTGGTGGTTTCCTTTGGTCCTCTGGATTTCCTTTCATCAGTGAAGGAGCACCATCTGGTAGCAGACAACAGTAAAATCAAGCTACACAGAACACACGCAGGGAGGACTCCCTTCAACCTCCCTCCTCCCAGCCAACATCTGCTTCCCTCTGCTGTTTGCAGTGACATTTTAAAGGGAAAACTGGGAATCATGGTAGTAATTTGAACTAGGTTAAGCAATTTTGATGTTTGATGAAGACATCTGTAATGAGGATTTCAAATCACCAGTATAATCAGTGTTTGCTTGTGTTAAAGTTCTATGTCTTAGGCATTGAATTCATGTAGTTCTTAAGAAACATTTTTTAAAAATATTTTCCACTAGCTGAGTAAGTGCCTCTTATTTACTGATGGTGGAAAGTTAAATTTTGGCTAGTTAGGTTTTGTATTGTACCACATATTCTTAAGAAGTTAAGTCTGAGTTAATGGAATTTGTTTATAATTAAGAATACTACGGCATGAGTAATCACATACGTCAAGTATCCAGTATATAACCACAAGTTAATGTGACATCATTTGTACAGATAGGACTGAGCAACTGAACAACAACAGAAATAAGCATACAATTAGTTACCCAAGATCCAAACTGATGAACACTTGGAAATGTTAAGCAATGTTGCATAGCAGAAATCACATTGTTTTCACTATAGATGAATTAAATTTTAATAGATTCATTATTTGTAATTTAATTTTTAATAGTCCAGAATTTAGACCATCAACTCAATGGACATAGATCTGAGAAAACTCTGGAAGATAGTGAAGGACAGAGGAGCCTGGCATGCTGCAGTCCATGAGATTGTTAAGAGTCAGACATGAGTTAGTGACTGAAAAACAACAGCAATAGACCATTTAAATATGCAAAATCACAAAGTTATGTATGAAGAGAGAAACATGAAAACCAAAAGAATAGTCTTCCCTATTTTATTTAAAAATTTGTCTTTAAACCCATGCCGATTCTCTCATAACCTCCCAGGGTCAGGCCTCAGATCCATGCCGTTGGTGTTTTCATAAACAATGGGAGAAACAAAGTCATGGCTTGAAATATTGAGCTTGCTTTCTCAACTAGGAAAGAACTTTCCAGAACTAGGAATGCTTCCAGCTTCACATAAACCCACATTTCAAGCAGTAGGTTTAATAAATATGGATTTATTTTTTCTAAGATAATAAAAAGTCTTGAGAGAAAGGTAGATACTAGTTGTGATTCAGTTCCATGATGTTAGAGTGGTAGCTCTGATAGTCTCATGGTAACAAAATGGCTGCCAGTGTTAAAACATTACATCCACCCTCAGGGCAGAAGGGATAAAGAAAGTGATGGCCACAGATATTTCAATCTTTTTACCAGGAAAGCAAAATCTTCCCAAGAATATTCTAGCAGAATTTTTATTACGTCTCATTGAAGAGAAATGTAACATGTGAACATTCTTAGCCAAGAGAGTGTAGAAATAGGAAAATTTATCATTTTATCTCCTTAGGGAGATAGGAAAAGGGGAAAAGGATTAAGAAAGGATGTTTGATAAGCAAGTCAAAAATGTTAAACCTAGTTCCCAACCTCCACTTCAAGACACATCAACAGTTTTTTAAAGTTTGTTTGTTGAATAAATAGTGTGAATGGAAGCTCTGGCACCTGTTTTTAAGAAATATGCATCTTCTAAACCCTTCTAATATAAATTCTGGAACCACTAATCCCCCATTCCATTGTCTCCACTGTTAAAATTACTTTCTCTTGTGTGTGTGTGTGTGTGTGTGTGTGTGTGTGTGTAAAGAGAGGGAGAAGAATTGATTATTCCTTTTAATCCTTTAGGCAGGTGTGGTGGAGACTGGCTAGATGTTTATCTTTTCTATTTCATTAATCTGATCAGACCACATCTCTCAACATCCCTAACTTCCCATAAAATAAAGTGTGAGCAGTGTAACTGGGTTTGGACCATGCCTGCAAATGGTCCAGAACATCACAGAAATGATGTCCTGCAAAATCCCTATGTTCTCTCTCTCTTTATCTCATCCTTGCAATGGTAAGTGAAAGACTTCAAGATGGCAGAGTGACAGAATGAACAAGCACTGACTCTCTGTCACTGGGGGAGAGGCACGAATCTGCTCATCTGTCATGTGAGTTAGTCACTGATCTGAGGGGTATTTCTTCTAGCCGCTGATGTTACTTATGCTACTTACCACCAATGGTGTATTCTCCTGTGTAGTTTTTCCCAAATGTCCAGATAACTGGTTGATTGCTTGTACTTCAGGGATTATTATCAGCAAAATGACAGGGGAAGAAATATGTGCTAATGTAATTAAAACTGAATACAGCTTTTTATGGTATAATTAATGTCTTTATAAGGACTCCTTGGGAGGTTACAACTTAACGAGTAGGTAGGCAAACCTCTTAAATAACTTGGTAACCATCAAGATTAGACAGCTTTTTAATTAGAGAAAAAAGTAAAAATGTCTTTTTACAATCATTAGGCACAATATATCAGAGTATCAGCTAATTGAAAATAGATTTAACAACAGTCTTGACATAATCAAGAAGCAACTATTATTTAAAGACTGTTAATCAAATAAAAAACTCAGTGTATCATCAGCGGTAGCCTAACCTGATAGAAGCTAAGTTCTTCCATGGCCACTAATTCCGCTGGGGGTAGAGCAATCCTGATAAAAGTGGATTCTTCCATGGCAACTAACTGAAGCTGCTACCTTTCCATTGCTGTACTTGGGTTTTCCAGGTTTCTTACTTGTTCTCCTTTTAATTCTTGAAATTAGTTAAAAGGACAAGTGTTCTTTCTCCCCCTTACTACCCAGAGACTTCCTAATTATTCTCCAAGTCCCAGAGCAACTGCGATCTACATGAAGCATTTCTGTTTCCTGAGTTTCTTTAAGCAATGCTGTCTGCTCTCTCCATTAGGCTGTTAAGACAAATTGCACCTGCCTTCTTCAGCACTTAATATTTATGCGATCTATGCCTGCCTTTCAGCCAAAGATATTTCCCTGAAATCTGGAACACAGAATAAGTAAATTTATTTGTGTGATTGATTTACAGCCCAAATAAGAGTTTGAATCTTTCATAGTCCTTTGACAGAGCAGGATCATATTCAAACAAAGTATAGAAAGAAAAGCAAATCTATATGTGTGTATATATGTGTATATATATGATGAGAAATTTTAAGATTTACTTTCTTAGCAACTTTCAAATTTTCAGTATAATATTATTGACTATAGTCCCCAGGCTGTACATCACATCCTTGCTTATTTTATAACTGGAACCCATTATACCTTCTAATTTAAGTATGCTTACTTATTTTATAACTGGAAGTTTGTACTCATTTCATCCACACCCCTAATCTCCTTGTCCTCTGTCAACCGCCAATCTGTTCTCTGTGTCTATGAGCTTTGTTTTGTTTTCTAGATTCTGCAAATAAGTGAAATAATTGTCTTTTTCTGACTTATTTCACTTAGCATACTGCCCTCAAGGTCCATATCTCAAAATAATATCCAAACAGAAAGGAAAATCCGAGGGGAAAGTTAATTGTATGGTGTAATATATTTTGAGCCCCCCAGGTGGTTCAGTGGTAAAGAATCTGCTTGCAGTACAGGAGATGCATGTTCCATCCTTAGGTCGGGAATATCCCCTGGAGAAGGAAACAACAACCCACTCTGTTATTCTTTCCTGGAAATCCTATGGATAGAGAAGCCTGGCAACCTAGAGTCCATGGAGGTCTCAAAAGAGTCAGACATGACTTAGTGACTAAACAACAACAATAATTTATTTTCAATGCCATAATTACACATAACTACATAATTTTTGATTCATTTTGTATTTGATTTTGTTGGAAGGAGACTTCACAATTGCAGTGACTCATGGCAATTGCCACACTTAGATGCATTGCTCTAGCATATTTTTATTCTAATACTGCAATGCTAAGAAACAGAAAATTCCGCCCAGGAACTAAGTGATGAGGGAAGTTCTGCAGATAATGAAAAGGTGTGTTCTTATAAAGTGATTTTTATTAGGGTTTTCAATACTTTTCCTAATGCATTTTATTTAATGGACCATTTAGATCAAAAAAACCTGGTTGTTTAATTAAAAATGAGACTCAAAATAGACCAAATTATTTTGCCAACAACCTATATAAAAGGCATCACTGTTGTGCCCATGCTCTTATGAGAGTTTTGGGAATTAACTTTTACCTAAAGTTTTATAAATTCCTCACTGTTAAGAAATTTGAGTCTTTTTCCATTTTCTCTTTGGATTTTCAGCTGAGACTGGATGCCTAAAATGACGAAATACTACAAGGAAAGTGTCTTGTAATTTTCTGGCAGTTGCCCAGAATATAATATAGGAAGTAAGACTCAAAACTACCTTCTGTGAGGAGGCACTGAAGCAATAATTTTTTTCAGATGTACTCTAGTGGCCTGAGAGACATGATGCAGTTTCAAAAAAAACAAAAGGAAGGTGGGGGAGAAAGACACTCACGTGCATTTAGGGAGTAACTTATCAGTAGAGGCATCAGGAAGGGAGCTAGAGGTCATTTAGTACAAGAATTTTCTGTTAGTGTCCTGTTATAAAAATTAAATATGTATTTTGTTAACACACATACTCTTATATAGTATAAATATAATGCATAGTACATAAAGTTAATATTCACACTTCTAAGAATTTCACATGTTAAGCCTACATGACAGGGATGAAGGGCTTCCCAGGTGGCACTAGCAGTAAAGAACCCACCTGCTAATTCAGGAGACGTAACAGACTTGGGTCCAATCTGTGGGTGGCGAAGATCCCCGAAAGAAGGAAATGGCAACCCACTCCAGTATTCTTGCCTGGAGAATCCCATGGACAGAGGAGCCTGGTGGGCCAAAGTCCATGGGGGTCAAAAAGAGTTGGACACGACTGAACGACTTAGCACATATGCAGGCTACATGACCCAAGCTGTCCTATATCCTACAGCTTCTGAATTTATGTCAAGGCCTTCTTTAAAGTTTGAACAGTTTGGA
Organism: Bison bison bison; assembly: GCF_000754665.1. NCBI lineage: Eukaryota > Metazoa > Chordata > Mammalia > Artiodactyla > Bovidae > Bison > Bison bison. The sequence continues at coordinate 5,302,699 of NW_011495041.1, forward strand.
ATTTTCATTTTTCTTTCAGTTTCATTTGTCTAAAACACTTTTGGTATAAATGTGATTGTATTAGGAAAGTTCTTTCTACTTACAGGAAATGACTAATTCTGTACCACTTAATGACTTTTGCCTTGAATTTTATTTGCACTTGCCTGTTTTAATTTGCCTATAAAGTTACTTCTGCTATTTAGTGTCATCGAAACTTGCAGGAAATTTAGGATTTTCAGTTTCTTACTTGTTTGTTTTTTGAGGAAAACAAACAACAAACAGGTTGTTTTATTTTTAGTTATTGTTAGAACTTAAATATTCAGGTTAGTTCTAGTTCTGTTACCTACAATTTATTCTTTTTGCTTTTGATGAACATCCTGTCCTTCCATTCCTTGTTAGATTTTTCTCCCTGGATGTCTTGGAGGATATATTTTGTGATAAATTCTACTTTGTCACTATTGTTTATTTTTTTGAAGTGATTCATTTTATTATTCATTAATTATCAGATTCAACTATAACTCCCCCAAATTTGTGGTAAACAGTACCGGAAATACTTAACTTCTGAATGATTTTTCAAAAGTAACTTTCATTGTTTTGATATATTATTTGAACAAAAGCAAAATGTGATTTTTTCAGAAAATTTCTGACATTTTATTTAGTTTCAATTATATATATATTAACTGATTTCAAATCCCACAATATATACAGCCCTTCACAATGGACTAGTTGGATCTCCCTGCAGTCCAAGGGACTCTCAAGAGTCTTCTCCAACACCACAGTTCAAAAGCATCAATTCTTCGGTGCTCAGCCTTCTTCACAGTCCAACTCTCACATCCATACATGACCACGGGAAAAACCATAGCCTTGACTAGACAAACCTTTGTTGGCAAAGTAATGTCTCTGCTTTTCAATATGCTATCTAGGTTGGTCATAACTTTCCTTCCAAGGAGTAAACGTCTTTTAATTTCATGGCTGCAGTCACCATCTGTAGTGATTTTGGAGCCCAGAAAAATAGTCTGACACTGTTTCCACTCTTTCCCCATCCATTTCCCCATCTATTTCCACTGGATCATGGAAAAAGCAAGACAGTTCCAGAAAAACATCTATTTCTGCTTTATTGACTATGCCAAAGCCTTTGACTGTGTGGATCACAATAAACTGTGGAAAATTCTGAAAGAGATGGGAATACCAGACCACCTGATCTGCTTCTTGAGAAATTTGTATGCAGGTCAGGAAGCAACAGTTAGAACTGGACATGGAACAACAGACTGGTTCCAAATAGGAAAAGGAGTTCGTCAAGACTGTGTATTGTCAGCCTGTTTATTTAACTTATATGCAGAGTACATCATGAGAAACACTGGACTAGAAGAAACACAAGCTGGAATCAAGATTTCCAAGAGAAATATCAATAACCTCAGATATGCAGATGACACCACCGTTATGGCAGAAAGTGAAGAGGAA